>NW_022196897.1:77841603-77848818 GCF_008632895.1 Mastomys coucha | reverse complement strand
TCCTCTACCTATTCTTACACTCATATTACCAAAGAGCACTGGGTTGCCTACCTAGTCTAAGACCACTGTCTTATAACTAGCAAACACCTGCCTGGATGTTCCCGGTCATTTCATAAGACAAAGACTGTGTGGTCTGATGTCAGAGATGTTTGGCATTTTTCCTGTGAGGATGTGAGTACAGAAAGTACCTAACACCTGGATTTAGGATCAATAGGAATCTTTCTCAAGATGTTTCTGAAAATCCAATAGTGGGAGAATTTACTACTGCGAAACTTTGGACTCTGGAACAAAAAGCAGAATTAGGTGTATTGATCTTTGAAATTATGATCAATAAGATAAAACAGGAAATAGGGAAAATTTTAGGTCATCTTAAACTAGTAATAATAAATTCTCTATAATTAATTATCATTTGCCATTATCAGTTATAATTATTAGCCCTGGCAATTCCACTTCCAGAAATTTATCTTCTGGAAACATATGGATGAGCATACAAAAAATGTCCAAGTAGTACAATAAAGAAACAGAAACTGCTGGACAGTGGCGGCACACACCTTTAATCCCAACACTTGGGAGGCAGAAGCAGGCGGGATTTCTGAGTTCGAGGCCAGCCTGGTCTACAGAGTGAGTTCCAGGATAGCTAGGGCTACACAGAGAAACCCTGTCTTGAAAAAAAAAGAAACAGAAACCATCCAGATCACATCACCAGGGAACAACTAACTACTGCTAGAATACTGTACCACTTTAAACTATCAAACATGGAAATAAGCCCAAAACAGTATGAGAACTAAGTAACTAAGGAAAGAACTGTGTTTGTCTATATAGAGGACAACTAGGTGACACAGGATTGTTCACAGTTGTTATCTTTTAGCACTGACTTCACAGAGAACTTCACTTTCTATAACTACAGCACATTTCTGAAGTTTCAATTTTTTTTTTTTGGTTTTTTTTTTTTTTTTTGGTTTTTCGAGACAGGGTTTGTCTGTATAGCTCTGGCTATCCTGGAACTCACTCTATAGATCAGGCTGGCCTCAAACTCAGAAATCCTTCTGCCTCTGCCTCCCAAGTGCTGGGATTAAAGGCTTGTGCCACCACTGCCCAGCAAGTTTCAATTTTTTTAACAAGTAAATCTATGTTAGTTCTGAAAGCAACAACACCTAGGCATTTCCACTTACGAAGCTTTGCTCTGTATAAATTTTCCAAGCTCTCCTTTTTGCATATTTATAATAATACATCTTCTGATTTGGGGATTGTGGGAGAGCACTGTTGAAGATGATTGATTCTCTCATTCATCCATTCAGATACCCTTCCTACACACATTCAAAACCTTTCTTTTTCTTTTTCTCTTCCTCCTCCTTCTTTTTCTTCCCTTCACTCTAGTATTGGGGATTAAACTCAAGGCTTTTCACATGCTGGGCAAGTGCCCTATAACAGTGCTATTCTGACTACTGTGTAGCCCTGGCTGTCCTGGAATTCACTCTGTAGACCAGGCTATCCTCGTTGGTGGCTCTGGTCTACTGGCTTTCACCAGCCTAAAGACACAAAATAATCTCTAAGTGTGTGATCTAACATAATTTGCATTATCTTACTCTTTGGTCTATTCTCCTTCAGCAGCCAAATCATCTTTTTAAACAACATCTTTAGGACTGTGATAAAACATTTGTTTAACATGAAGGGGGCCTTAGGATCAATTCCCAGCACCACCCAAAAATAACAACAATGATGTCAGATCTTTGATATATAAAATCATTCCAATCTGATGACTTATCAGATAAACAGGTAAAAGCTTTTGAAAGGCTTAGAGTCTATATAACAACCCTGTCACCTCTCCAACATCATCTCCTACTGAGTAGGGTGAGTAGGTATGCTGAATTTGTCCATTTCCTTATAATGCTCCTACTCCCAATGTTGACAGTTTGTTCCTATTAACTGCCTGAAGACACTGCTCAAATACTACCCTATCATATTTCCTCTAATAACCCTATTGTAAACTGCAACCACCCCTAAATACCCTACACCTTTTTATGTGTGTCCCTCTTCTCCATAGAACTTGTCACCATCTAGCATTCTAGATACTTTTTTTAAAGATTTATTTTATGCATGAGTACACACTGTAGCTGTACAGACTGAGCCTTCATCTGGTTGTTGGGAATTGACTTTTAAGACCTCTGCTCTCTCTGGTCAACCCGGCTCGTCTTCAGACACACCAGAAGAGGGAGTCAGATTTCATCACAGGTTATTGTGAGCCACCATGTGGTTGCTGGCATTTGAACTCAGGACCTTTGGAAGAGCAGTCAGTGCTCTTACCGGCTGAGCCATCTTACCAGCCCTCTAGATACTTTTTTAATTGTCTTTCTCCCATTTGAATGAGAACTCTATGCTGATACTTACAGAGTACTTGGTATACAGTAACTGTAAGTAAATATCTATTAACCAAATAATATCAACCATGAACACACATGACCTCATCAATTAGCTGAATATATGGATAACTGAAAAGATCAATCACAAAGTACTTTGCAAGCTTGTCATTCTGGGTTATAAAACTCAAAGTTACACAGGGGAGGAAGGCCTCGTTAGAAATTCCTCTAAGGCCTGGGTTTAGCTTTCCTTAGCTTCACTTTGTGTTTCATAAACTGCGCTGCTTAACTATACCATAGATTTTGCTCCTATTCTATTTTCTAATACCTGGTTCTCATTTTTTCCCAGAAAAAAAAAACAAAACAAAACAAAACAAAAAAACAAGTCATCATTTGTCCACAAATGAAATTTTCTTAATTGACCATTTCTATTCTTTGTCCCCAAATGCCAAGATTCTGAGTAGTAATTCAAAAGTTTATTGAACTTTGAGTAACAATTTCACAGGTTGTTTTTAGAGGTAACTAGCTAACATTCTATATTCTTTGAGATTAAGCAAAAATTTTATATAAGGATTCTACATCCTAAAAAGAAAATAACTACAACCAGAACCTAGAATCATCTTGAAGGACTAGCAAGATGGCTAAGTTAGTTGGTAAAGGTACTTGCTACTACCAAAGCTGGTAGGTAACTCAAGCTCAATCACTGGAACTCATATAGTAGACACAACAGACATGATTCCCATAGGTTATCCTCTTACATCTGAGCACTCCTGTCATGTACATGTGTCCTCCAAATAAACAAATATATTTGTTTTTTTTTTTTAAAGGTACACAGTAGAGAGAGATACAGAACACAGGGAGAGATCCTGGGTTCTATCCCCAACACTACGAAAAATAAAATAAAATAAATAAAACAAAATAAAATAACATCATTATAATGGTGCTCAGAACCTCTTCCTGGCAAAAAGTATACACTTTTTCAAAAACTGAACAATCCGTGTCTGAGAAAATCCAGTATTTTCCACAAAAACTAGAAAAAAAATAAAAATATCAACAGAAAACAAAACCATTACACATCTAATTTTGATTATTCACACTTGAACTTCATCAAGGATAACTTTGCTGAGACCACAAATACAGGCCAACAATAGGTTGCTCCAAGCAGTTGGGGCTACAGCCAAATTTAACATAATCTGTGTGTTTGTTCTGAGACAGAGTTTCATGTAGTCCAAGTTGACTATCAAAAGATAACATTGAATTATAATCTTCCTGTTTTTACCTCCCAAGGGCTGGGATTACAGTCATATACTACCACAATTGATTTATTCAGTGCTGGGGATAAACCCAAGGCTTCATGAATGCTAGGCAAGCATTCTATACCAACTGAGTTCTAGCTGTTCACAGATATTTCTTCAAACAGAAAAAAATTCCAACAGCATTGTCCAGTAGAAATAATAGTATCACCAAGATGCTGAATGCCAATATCAAAGAATGCCCCTAGTCATCAATAGACAATCAATGTGAAGGGCATCTGGCCAGATGCCAGAGACTTCATACAGGCTTCAGAACAACCAGTTCATAATTTGGAACCACAGTCAAATAAATGAACAAGTTCAGGTCATCTGGGAGCATTATGGAAAGTATATCTTTACTTTAAGTAGTGCCACTTCAATGATTCTATATGCATTTATTGAACCAAGGATTCTCTATAAGATGAAAAGATAAGAGCTGAACAAGGTTCAGTTACCTCAGCACATTAGAGATAGTGGAAGGAGGATCATGAACTCAAGGCCAGCCTTAAGCTATTTTGAAACCAGAGTGGGGCACTTAAGAAACTGTATCAAAAGATTATTACAATAACCAGGCAGTGATGGCACATGCCTTTTATCCCAGCACTTGAGAGGCAGAGGCAGGTGGATTTCTGAGTTTGAGGCTAGCCTGGTCTACAGAGCGAGTTCCAGGACAGCCAGAGCTACACAGAGAAACCCTGTCTCAAGAAAAAAAAATTATTACAATAAAAAGAATATGATATAATGAATCCTTTTACCTCTCTTACTAAAAAGGGCAAGGAAGGGCAAAGGCATATAATCAAACTTCCTAGGGAGGCTAACAGAGTAGGTCAGCATGGACTACAGAATGAATTTAAGGACAGCTTAAAGCAAATTAGCAACATCTCAAAACTTAACCACACTTTCTAATCAAGCCTAATGACCCAAGTAAGCCTTGAAACCCCATGTAAGTGCAGAAGGAGATAACAGAATCCACAAATCTGTCCTTTGACCTTCAAAAGCTCACCAGTGCCCCATGCCACTCCGTATCAAGCACACATGCATGTATATACAATAACATAAAAATAATTAACAAAAAAGCTGGAGATGAATGAAGCTCAGTAGTTGAGTGCCTGCCTAGTACACTCAAGTTCAATCGCTAATATCACACGCACACAAAGCAACACAATTTTAATTCCACTTATTCAAGTCAACTGAGAATAAAGTATGGGGTGTGTGAGACACACCTTTAATCCCAGCACTCAGTAGGTAGAGGCAAGTGGATCTCTGAATTGGAAGCCAGCCTGGTATAGAAAGCAAGTTCCAGGACACCCAAGGCTATTATACAGGAAAACCCTGTGTCAAAAAACAAAACAAAGTGGGGGGGGGGGGCTAATAAAGTAACTATTGTGATACCTGGTACTATCCATGGGGTAGCAGGCATTCATATACAATTACTACTTACAGTGGGCTCAAATCAAAAAGGTAATCAGTGCCTCTAATTCTAGCACTGGATAAATCCCAGAAGCTTGCCCAGCCAGCCAGTATAGCCAATTGGTGAGTTCTGGTTTGATCAGATCCTGTATGAAAAACTAAAGCAGAAAAGTGGCTGTGCTCTTTAATCTTAGTACTCATAAGACAGAGGCAGATGAATCTCTATGAGTTTGAGGCCAGCCTGGTCTACATAATGAGTTCTAGACCAGGCAAGACTGCATAGGCCTGGCTGACCTTACCTCAAAAAACAAAAACAAAAACAAAAACAAGAAGAACCCTAAATAAATAAGGTGGAAAATGAATGATAAAGTCACCCAATGTTGACCTCTAGTGCGTGCGCACATGCATACAAACACACACATAGGAAGAAAGAAAGGAAGAAAGAAAAATTAATTCCTGTCATCAGTGAAATATAAAAGTTATCTAGTACCCAAGTAGCAAAAAAAAAAAAAAAAAGAAGTGGAGCAGTCAGGGAAGGTTGCTCAAAGGAAAGGAGTATTTCCCCACTACCCCTCCCACTGTCTCTCCCTCCCTCCTTCCCTCTGTGTCTCTGTGTGTGTGTGTGTGTGTGTGTGTGTGATGTATAAGTAGGAGAGCTTGTGGCCCATAGTGCAGATGTGGTAAAGGTCAGAGGATAACTTCTGAGTCAGTTCTTTTCTTCTCTGTGCATACTGAGGACATCATGTTATCAGGTTTGCACAGCTTTTACCTGATATATCTTACTAGCTTTATACTAGGTTCTGGACAACACACTGAGAATATTCTTCATCTAAAGAAGCTGTCTGTTACAGTCTGAAAGTGAAATAAGTATCTTCAACTAGCCCTTGGATTTGAAGAGTTGGTCCCTAGCTGATAACACTATTTAGGACCTTCTAGACAAGGGGCCAATCTGGCTGACCTAGGACCAAATGAGTTAAGGCACTGCTCTAGTTCTGGTGCAAGTTTTCTGCTTCCTGATAGGCACCATGTAATAACCAGCTGTTGCATACTTAATACACCATAGGATGTGGCCTGACGCTATGTCTCCCCACGAGAGTCTGGTTTGCCAAAAAAGTGTCCATCCTTTACCTTCTGCCAGTCATTTAGTTAACAGTGATAACAACAGTTAGGTCAATGGCACAGAAAAAAAAAAATTAGACACCCTTTCTAAATAAGGCAAAACTTGTACTTGCCTAATTCCTAGGTTGCTTTCACCCTCTTGTAGATTTATTAGTTCAAATATCCATTTATCTCCTTCCAGATATGGTGTTTGGGCTGAAGGCTTCCTGGAAAATACCAATGTGACTGACTGGGCCTGAGTGGCTTACAGAACTTCAAGGGCCTTCAGTCTGAAAACTCCAAAGTAACTTCTTTTTATTTTATTTTATTTTATTTTTTTTCTCGAGAATGGGTTTCTCTGTGTAGCCCTGGCTGTCCAAAGTAACTTCTTAAAAAAGTCTAACAAACTTGAAAATCCAATGAGGGCACCCAACTCTAACCTTTGATGTTTTGGACTAAATTTTAATGCTAAGGCCATCACTACACTTCGTGGTCTTTATGCTTCTTCAAGAAAAGTAAAGATCAAAAGCATCAGTTCTCAGAACCCAACCTTTTGTTTTTAAGACAGGGTCTTAAATGAAGTGAAGGAGCTAGGGATGGAGATCTGTGGGAGAGTGTTTAACCACCATTCACTAAGTCCTATGTTTCATCCCAGCACCATATTGACTGGGATTGGTGACACACAACTGTAATATAAGTACCTGGAGAGACAAACAACAGAAAATCAGAAATTCAAGATCCTCATGATACATTAAGAGTTCAATGGGCTGGTGAGATGGCTTAGCAGTTAAGAGCACCCACCGACTGCTCTTCTGAAGGTCCTGAGTTCAAATCCCATCAACCACATGGTGGCTCACAACCATCTGTAATGAGATCTGGAGTGTCTGAAGACAGCTACATTGTACTAACATGTAAATAATTAAATAAATAAATCTTTAAAAAAAAAAAGAGTCTAAGGCCAGCCTGGGCTATGTGAGATTCTGTCTATAAACAAACAAGTGGAAGAAAGCATGTTCTCTTCAGGATATGGGAGTTCAAATTTTTTTTTTTTTTTTTTT
>NW_022196897.1:77826289-77841367 GCF_008632895.1 Mastomys coucha | reverse complement strand
ACTCAGAAATCCACCTGCCTCTGCCTCCCAAGTGCTGGGATTAAAGGCGTGCGCCACAACGCCCGGCGGGAGTTCAAATTTTACTTCTAATCTTAGTACCTCTTTGCTCAGTACCCATGAGACCCCAGGATGAATAATCCCTAGCATTGAAGGAAAGGAAAGGAACACGAAGGTTGGACCAATAACTCTGGGTTCCTTCTAGTTTTGAAATACCATTTCAACCAATCATGATGACACATGCTTTTTTTTTTTTTTTTTTGGTTTTTCAAGACAGGGTCTCTCTGTATAGCCCTGGCTGTCCTAGAACTCAGAAATCCGCCTGCCTCTGGGATTAAAGGAGTGCGCCACCACCACCCGGCGATGACATATGCTTCTAATTTCAGCATTTGGGAAACAGAAATATATGAATATCTGTGAGTTCCAGGCCCAGCCAGAGCTAAATAGTAAGACCTCCGTCTCAAAAAAAAAAAACAAAAGGCATTTCAAAAATCAAAAGTCCTCACAATTCCCTTATCTGCTAGACCAAAAAGATGTTTCTGAGAATGAGACAAAAAGTCTGTCATCCAAGGTGTAAGCTGGAATCAGACTACATAAACAGCTTGCCCTCCTCTACCCACAAGAAAAAGGAGACACCCTATGAGCTGATTACTACCACTCAGCAGCACAGAGCTCGACTGGAATACAGATGTGCTTAGTAATACATTTACAGACACAATTATCCATGTAGCGCCAAGACAACAAAACATATTTCCATAGCCCATCTCTTATCAGGAGAGCAAAGAACAAAACCCTCAACCTTTAAATACAATCACCTTTTATGAATTCCATGCACTTAGCAACAATAGTCACCTATAAAAAAGGGCTTCTGTTGTAAGATTCTACCTCCTACACAAACCAACCATAAGAACACCTTTTTCTTCCCTGCTACCCAAGCCCAGCAGTAGCAGCAGCCCAACAGTGACATCTGCTGGAAAACAGAAGCATGAGCTAGCTCACCAGGTAGACATGGCATCTTTAGAAGGTTGGTAGTTTAACACAGAGTTTAGTTAGCATATGTTTTATTTGTAACTTACAACAGAACGCAGAGATTCAATTTGGAAGTAATGGCCCTACTTCAATAGTGTACACTTAAAATATCTCACAAAATGCCACATTTCTGAGCCAGCTGTCAGTCCTCATAGTATATTGTATTCTAACTCATTCAAAAATAATTCCATAAGGGAATACCAATACCATTTTAAGATGAGAATTATGCATTATTTGTATACATATCTTGAAAAAAATGTAATTTGTCACAAGATTACAGACTATACACAGTGTGAGTGAGTGTGTGTGTGTATGTATGTGTGTGTGTGTGTGTGTGTGTGTGTGTTGTGTGTACATACTTCCTGTCCCCCAGTGCTAGGGATAGAGCTTCAAGCATGCTCTGTATGTTTTCTAATCATACTTAACTGCACTCTCAGCCCTACAACATGCATTTTCAATAGTTTCACATCATTTAAGTCACAATACAAACTACTCTTTAATCACTAGAAGAAAAGAAAATATTAAAGCAAAAAATCCTGATAACCCTAAAGATTTCTAGGGCTTTAAAAGCCTACTCAGTTGGTAAAAGTGCTACCAAACTTGAGAACCTGAGTTCATTTCCAGGACCAAGAGGGTAGAAAGAGAGAACCAACTCCTAAAAATTGCCCTCTGACTTTCATACATGTGCTGTGGCACATATACAACCCACCCTCCACATATACACCACAATAAATAACTGTAATAAAAATATTAAGCCAGGCATTGTAGCACATACCTATGTTTAAGACCAGCCTGGGTTTCAAAGCAAGCCCATATCTCAAAACATTTTTTTAAAAGAGGGCTATCAATGTTAAAGTCAAGATGGCTCGATGGGTAAAAGCATTTTTTGTAGCCCGAGTTCAATTGCTGGAACTCATATGAAGGTGGAAAAAAAAAATGGACTCCATAGGCTTGTGTCCTCTGATCTCCACACTGCACTGTGGTCTGCAGTACAGCATTTTAATTTTAAAAAACTTATAATTAATATTTTATGGGTGCAACATGGTAGTTACTAGTCTACTTATATTTAAAGTAATAAAAATTAAAACTAGTTCCTCAGATACTAACAGCCACATTTCAGTTACTCAGGGGTCATATGTACTCATGACTATTATGGTTGCAAGCACAGAGACAGAACATTTTCATCAACACAGAAAGTTTCACTGAATAGCCTTGTTTCTAGAAACCATGAAGTATTTATAGACAAAAACACATGCTATGTGGGTTGGGGTAGTGAACAGCAATACAGATAAAAGTAGGGAAAACAAAAACAAAAACAAAAGGCAGCTAGCTAATGGCTGATAATTTTTTAATGTAAAGTGATAGATACACAGGAATTTATTTATTATCCTTTTCATTTTTATGTTGGAAGAGTTCCATGATTAAAAAAATTAAATGAGCAGGGTGGTGGTGGCACACGCATTTTTTTTTTTTTTTTATGTGTATGAGGACACTGTAGCTGTACAGATGGCCGTGAGCCATCATGTGGCTGCTGGGAATTGAACTCACTCAGGACAGCCCCACTCGGGACAGCCCCACTAGCTCCAGCGTAATACACTGTAGCTGTCTTTAGATGCACCAGAAGAGGGCATCTGACCTCATTATGGGTGGATGTGAGCCACCATGTGGTTGCTGGGATTTGAACTCAGGACCTTCGGAAGAGCAGTCAGTGCTCTTACCCGCTGAGCCATCTCACCAGCCCCTGGTGGCACACGCCTTTAATCCCAGTACTTGGGAGGCAGAGGCAGGTGGATTTCTGAGTTTGAGGCCAGCCTGGTCTACAGAGTGAGTTCCAGGACAGCCAGGACTGTCCCAAAACAAACAAACAAACAAACAAAAATTAAATGAGGGGGCTGGAGAGATGGCTCAGCTGTTAAGAGCAATGACTGTTCTTCCAGAGGTCCTGAGTTCAATTCCCAGCAATCACATGGTGGCTCACAACCATCTGTAATGGGATCTGATGCCCTCTTCTGGTGTGTCTGAAGGCAGCTACAGTATACTCATATACATTAAATAAACAAATCTTTAAAAATAAAAAAATTAAATGAAAAAATAAACAGAGGTATTTCAATTAAAACTACGGCTATCAGGATAGTGAGAGTCTGTCTTCAAAACAACAATAACCAAAGAAAAAATTACATTTAAAAATGAAATAAGTGAGTAAAGTAAAAACAGAAAGAAAAATAAAGAGGTCCCCAGTGGAGGAGTTAGAGAAAGGACTGAAGGAGCTGAGGGGTTTGCAACTCCATAGGAAGAACAACAATACCAACCAACCAGACCCTCCAGAGCTCCCAGGGACTAAACCACCAACCAAGGAGTGTACACATGGACTTACCCATGGCTCCAGCTGCATATGTAGCAGAGGATGGGAGGAGCGGCCCTTGTTCCAGTAAAGGATCGATGCCCAAGTGTAGGGGAATTTGAGGGTGGGGAGGCGGGAGTAGGTGAGTGGGTGGGAAAACTCCCTCATAGAAGGAGGGGGAGGTGGGATGGGATAAGGGGGCCCAGGGGGGAAATTGGGAAAGGGGATAACATTTGAAATATAAATAAAGAAAACATCCAATAAAAAAACAAAACAAACAAAAAACTAAGGTTCATCTGGCTGGAGATGGCTCAATGGCTAAAAGGTATTTGCCACCAGGCTTGATGGCCTAAGTTTGATGCCCTGGGCCCTACAAGGCAGAGGTTATCCTCTGCCTCTGACTTCCACATGAGAACACACAGATGTATACACCACATACATGTAAATGAACACAAAAAATAAAAATAAAATGAGAGGAACTGGAAAGGTAGCTTAGCAATCAAGAGCACAGCTCTTGCCAAGGACTCATGTTCCACTCCTAGCATCCACATAGCAGCTCACAACTATCTGTAACTCCAATTCCAGGTGATCTAATGTTCTCTTCTGGTGTCCACGGGCACCAACCACACACATAGTATACATACACACATGCAGGCCAAACAGATATAATTAAATAATCTAAGTAACAGTACAAGGATTATCATAAGGAATACACCATGAGCTGACGACTGGACAAAGCTTTACTAATGCAGACCAGAGTTTAAATCTTCATTCTGACTTTTTCTTTTCTGTTTTTTGTTTGTTTATTTGGAATGTTCATGCATTCATACTCACGTGGGTACTGTGTTCACACCCAGAAGACAAATGAGCACATACATCCCAAGCCCTGCCCTACTGCTTTCTACTTTGATCCTTTGAATCAGGGTTCTCACTAGATTAGGACCTCAGTTTCAGCTAGGCTGGTCAGCAAGCCCCCTAAAATCATGATGAGGTTATAGTGGCATAGGTGCCATATGCAGTTTTTTATATAAGTACTTGGAATTAATAAGTACTTGGTCCTCACACTCACTTACATGTTCTTAGCCACTAAGCCATCTCCCAAGCTCCTGTCCTCCTGTACCTTTAAAAGAAATTCTGACTGCTCTATAGGACTCACTTTTCTTAACTGCAAAATATGAAATGTAATGCCTATATGGCACAGAGCTGTTGTAGAAATCAGAAATTATGTCATTTCTGTATTATGTATTTAATTAATTATTAAATAATTATATCTGTTTGGCCTTCATGTGTGTATGTATACTATGTGTGTGGTTGGTGCCCGTGGACACCAGAAGAGAACATTAGATCACCTGGAATTGGAGTTACAGATAGTTGTGAGCTGCTATATGGATGCTACATAGTCAGAAATAATGTCCTATCCCCTGCTTCCAATCACTTCCAAGGGAGAATATGACACGTTACACAGTGATTTCTCATTAACTGGTATCTCTAAAGCTCTGTATACAGGGTTTATTTTAAGCCATTTGGGCATTACTCAGAAGAACACCACATGAGAAGTACTGTTAAAAGATGGACAAATGCTGACTAAAGGCTCAGTTACTTTGGAGGTGCAAACTGATAAGCTTCAGTAGTTGAAGACAGCCCTTCCCTTGACTGCCTTTAATAAATTCTGAGTGCCAACAACATGCCAGGTACTGTGCTGGATGCCTTCTTGCTTTTCAAGAAGAACAGAGTCCCACCCTCCTGATGATTAAGCAAAGGTAAATATTCCAAGCAAGGAATTCAGAGCTGATCCCAAGAACTGGCTTCATTCACTCTGGCACAGAAACAACCTCATTACTCTGTCTATTTCTGATGTCTAGTCCACTATCCTCCTTGAGAATGTGCTATTACCCTAAAAGAAAAAGTCTTTCCTTTTCCAAGTCTTACCAACATTTCATTACTGAATATTACATAACTTTTTTGGGTAATAGCTCTCTTTTATTAAAAATCAAACTAATTTTTTGTTGTTTTTTTTTTTGCTTAGTCTCTATTTTAGCATCAGTAGTGCACAAAGAAGCACCAGACTGGAGATGGTGAAAAGGCTAAGCAGGTTAAAAGTGCTTGCCACCATGTCTGATGACCCCAGGATCTCTACTGCCCTCTGACCTATATATATACACACATACACACACACATATATACATACATATATTTGTATACATGTATATGTATGTGTATGTATATACATGTGTGTGTACACATATATATGTATGTATGTATGTATGTATGTCATGGCACACATACCACCAAAATGTACACAATAAATATAGATGTGATTTTTTTTAAAGTACTATTAGATCATCTACACTTGTGATAGATTTCATATAAAGATGTCTTGCCTCCATAGTAAAAGTATATACTCCAGTGGGCACAGTGCCTAGCACAGTGCTGGAAAATCTATAACCATTCCACTAGTGTTTATTGACTAAATGACTGACTAAAGCATCCTCCAAAAATAACAAGTACATGATGTGCACAATCTATATTGCCACCCTAGTTTATGACAGAAAAATTTCAGTTGCTTAGCAGAGGATATGATGTACAGCAATATGCTGTTTGGCTTCAGTATTGAGAATTGGTGATTATGCTAGAGTTGACCTTTACATAATCATAGAAAGAAGTCCCTAATAAATCAAGATAGAAGTGCACATAGCCATTCACGGAACATGTGGTAGGTAGTTTATCACTCCTACTCTGTTTCTCTCATGAGAACTGTCTCGGATGCCAATGCACGTGTGGAGTGGCCTTCTTTCCAGGAATTCTTTCTCCCATCCCAAATAATGGTAATCTGGAAGGCCCATTCAAAGAATTGTGGATATGGAAGTATATTTTTAAGGCTTTGAGTTTAATTTCTACAACCATCAAAACCAAACCAAACCCAACAAACAAACAAACAAAACCCCTAAATGAGCAGCCCAGATACTGTCTAAAAACGTAAGTTTGGTAAATTAAAAAAAAAACAAAACAAAACAAAAAACAAAACACTTTCCTATGGAATTCTTCACCTATTTACTGAACTGGAGTTGTTCAAAAACAATATATTCAAGGAATAGCTAGCACAAAATGCTAAACAAAAAATATCTGTGTCCGCACTCTAGGTCTTTTTTAAAATTCTCACTATAAGTAGTCCTTTGGAACATACTCTTATCTCAACAACTAGCCCTATATCTATGATATTTCAAAGTCAAAAGGGGAGGCAAAAAAAAAAGAATCAACGATTATATTTCCTCATGCCTCTCTAACTCAATCAACATTTCCCTTTCAAGGCTAAAACCAGAGCTTGGGCTTAGACAAAAATAAACTAGTACAATAGTTAACTCACACCACTAGGCCTGATGCTATCCCTGTCACCCAAAATGTAAGATTTCCCAAAATAATGCAAGATCAGAACCAGATGCATGGATCCCAGATACTTTATATAAAGCCACAACACCACTAAGTCTGCAGGATGATGGGTATTAAGAAGAGGCAGGGAGGTAGAACACAGGACAGCAGCTGCTTACCTCCTGAGGGAGTCTTCCTCAGAGCTTTCTTCAGGCATATCCTGATGTAAGGCCTCCTGTGATACAGTTCCAGATCTGCTGGACTGGGTATAAATTCGTTCCCAGTGGCCTGTCTCCTGGTTAAAGGCCACCCCCACAGTCCTCTCCTCTTGTGAACTAGCAGAGCTGCTCAACTCCAGCCTGCTGGAGCTAGGCATTTGGCCCTCAGTCCGCTCAAGAGGTGGTAGCTGGTTGCCACTCGGTGGTATGCCCTCAAAGGTAGTGGAGACATGCCAGGAAGAGCTAGCCTCACCAGATGAGTAGTTAGGTGTGGTTCTTTCCCAACGAAGGGTATCATTGTTGAAGGTTAGAAGATTATGGCAAGCACGGCATCGATTAAGGTGGCCCCGAGACAGGTTGGAGTTGTTCTCACTGCTGTGTGGAGTAGGCTGATGGGAAGGACCTGGTCTCTCCGATTCAATATTGTTGTTGAGCATTTCCTGGGCCTGTTGGGTCTGGGGAGTTTCCCCACTCAGGCCCTGATCCAGCTCTTGCAGCCTGTCATACTCCAAAAAGAAGCGTCTCAGGTCACATTGAAGTTCATGGCGAATGTTGCCTGAGTTGTTTTGGCTGGAACCATTCCCTCCATCTGACTCAGTTGCCAACCCTGATGATGGAAAACCCCTCCCTTCTGTGGCTGAAGTATACACAGATGCCTGAGAGCCACCTTCCTGCTGTCTCAGTACAGAAAGCAAACTCACTGAGGATGCACTGGTCCTCGGTGGGGGCACAGATTCTACCTCAGAACGTGAGTTCAGAGTGAGTACTGTCCGGGTCCACTCAGAACCTGTCAGCCCAGGGGCTAGTTCTCTGTGATACCTAGAAGGATGGCTAGACAAAGGGCCCCCCAAAGAACGACGGGTAGGACCCAGACTGAGGTTGCGGAGCGTGTTGCCCGCAGTGCTGCTCTGGACTGTACTGAAGGCAGATGGCCGGTTCAGGAGGCCCTGGTCCTGCTGCGTTGATGAAGCCTGCTCCGGGGGGTGGAAGGGCTCGGTCTGTACAAAAGAAAAGGAAGGGGTAGTAGCTCTGGCAGAAGCAGGGGGGACACTGTCCTGGTGTGGCAAGAGGGAAGGAATTCGAGTGCCAGCACAGCGGCTGCAAAGGCACAGGATCCCAGGGTGCTGGCAGCACTCAACTGTGGTGGGGTAACTGACCCGCTGTCGGAGTCTGATGTAAGCGGAAGTCCTGGGACGCTCCGTAGAGGGCTGAGGGGGAGGCGGTGGGGGTGAGGGGGTAGCAGAATCTTGTACTGTGCTTTGCTCTCCCACCTGGATGCCAGAGGAGCGGGAGGACAGCATGTGCAGGAAATTGTGGAGGAGAGGTGTCCGGCGAACTGGCTGTGATTGCAGGAGGGCACGCTGACGGTAATGAGATAACTCTGTTCCATCTATAGGGATTTCTGGTTCGTCATCACCCTGCAACATGGACCAGCAGGAAAGAGTAGAGCACAACAGTTAGACAGAACCTCTAAACTAATCAAGAGAAACTTAAAATTGACTGATAATCATCCAAGAAGAACCACCTTCAATGGATAAGCAAAAACTCTCTCCTCATAAGGAATGAAAACTGGCTTGAGATTCAAAACCATCATATGGTATTAAATTATTCATTTCCAATTGGCAACATATCTAAATGAGTACAGCTGGCAAAACAATTATTTTATAAAAGGCATCTCTGTGACAT
Source organism: Mastomys coucha (assembly GCF_008632895.1). Taxonomy (NCBI): domain Eukaryota; kingdom Metazoa; phylum Chordata; class Mammalia; order Rodentia; family Muridae; genus Mastomys; species Mastomys coucha. The sequence goes on along the minus strand of NW_022196897.1, from coordinate 77,832,730 downwards.
AGAAGCAGTAAGGGAAACAAAAGTCAACCAGCCAGGGGCACATGAGACAAGCATAATGAAGACAAGTTATTTCCTTTTTATTTTAGATTTACTTATATTTTATTTTATGTCTGAGTGTTTGTCTGCATGTATTTATTATGTGCACCACATACATGTATGGTGCCTATGGAGGTCAGCAGAAGGATCAGATACTTAGAACTGGAGTTACAAATGGTTGGGAACTGCTATATGAGTGCTGGCATTCAAACCATGGTCCTCTGCAAAAACATCAAGCACTCTTAACTGCTGAACCATTTCTCTAGCCTCTGGCTACTTCTTTCTTTTTAAGATTTATTTTTAGAAGCCAGAGAGATGGCTCAGTGGTTAAAACACTTGTTGCTTTTGCAGAAGACCTGGGTTTGGTTCCTGGGATCCGCATGGTGGTTACAATTGGCAGTAACTTAAGTTCCAAGAAATCTAAAGTCCTCTTCTGGACTCTGTGGTCACTACATAAACAAATTACATAGACACACATTCGGACAAAATTCCCACACATATTTTTTAAAATTATAGTTTGTCTGCTTACATACATACATGCATACATACATACATGCATACATACATGCATGCATACATACATACATACATATATATATATATATATATATATATATATATATATAAGAGTCTTTGTGTGAGTATATGCCACACACATCTAAGCACTGGAAACAGGCCAGAAAAGGCCATTGGATTCCTTGGAACTAGAGTTATGAGTAGGTATAAGCAACCCAACAGACGGGACTGAAAATGGAAATTTAGGTCCTCTTAAACAGAAGTACACTACTTTTAACAACTGAGTCATTCTCCAGCTCTGACAAGGCTTGTTTTATTCACAAGGGTTAAATATTTGACTCTCCTGTGAAAATTATGTATGTAACTTTTGATATCATCAAAAATTAACTAAAATCTTGATGGAAAGAGGCAGGTGGATTTCTGAGTTCGAGGCCAGCCTGGTCTACAGAGTGAGTTCCAGGACAGCCAGGGCTACCACAGAGAAACCCTGTCTCGAAAAAAAAAAAAGTCTTGATGGAAAAGAATTACAGCAATGTTAAGAACTAAAATATAATCAGAATTCTATTTAGTAATAATAAATTCATTATTATAATACATAATAGATATTTAATAATAAGATGATAATATGATCAAAATTAGAGTCCAAGTTTAGAAAGTAGCTCACAGCTCAGCTAGAGTTAGACTGTTGGACCCTTACCTGCTGATTAGAAGGGTTAACAATAGCTGTAAGTAAGTAGTGTCCAAGTGGATCAAATCTCACCAGACTGAAATACAAAAGAACAAGACCATGTTAACTGAGAAATGGAAATTGTCAGACTCTCCCCTTCATGCTTTCAAAACTCTTTATTTTCTCTCCCTCCCACTCTCTTCTGGAGATAGTTTTATCTATGCAGTCCAGGTCATCTTCAGACTCACAAATGTTCTGTCTCAGATTCTTGAATGCTACACACCTACTTAGTCTTTTAAAAATAATTTAAAGACATTAAAATAAGGCTTTATGTTGTTTCCTAATGCATTAAGAAAGAGATTTCAGGGTGGGATAAATGGCTCAGTGGTTAAGAGCACCAACTGCTCTACTGAAGGTCATTTGTTCAAATCCCAGCAACCACTTAGTGGCTCACAGCCATCCATAATGAGATCTGATGCCCTCTTCTGGGATATCTGAAGACAGCTATAGTGTACTTACATATAATAAATAAATAAATCTTTAAAAAAGAAAGAGATTTCACTTTTTTTTCCTTGAGACAGGGTCTTATATATCACAGGCTAGTTTACAAGTCAACAGATGGCTACAGATGACCTTTAACTTAATTCTTCTGCCTTTACCATCTCAGTATTGGCATTACAGGTATGCACCAACACACTCACCATATGTGATACTACAGATCAAACTCTAAGCTTCATTCATGCAAGACAAGCCATTCTATTAACTTGGGCTACATCCTCAGGCCATGGTTTCAGTTTTGAAAAACATCCAGGCTTGCATCACAGTTAGCAGCTACATTAAACTATTATCTGTTCAACATGTAAGAGCCCATTTAAATGGTAAATCAGAATGCTGCCACACAGATTCAGGTTTCCTTCATACAGCTGCTACACTTGGCAAAAAGTACTTACTCTAGTGACAAAGTATCAGTACAAAGTGATATGGCTGGAAGCCAGAAAACCAGTCTATAGCCAGCAATAATATGGTCGAAAAGAGCCAAAGAAAACAATGTATTCATCTAACTTAGGCAGTTTTTTTGTTTTTGTAGTGCAGAAAACTGAATCCAAGGCCATATATATATATATTATAGGCGAGAGCTGTATCTTACTACATCTCCAGCTATATTGTGGTTTTGGTATTTTGGGTTGTTTTGTTTTTTTTTTTTTTTAAGACAGTCTCACTATGTAACTCTGGTTATCTTGAAAATTACGATATAGACCAAGATGGCCTCAAACTCAGAGATCCACCTACCTCTGCTGGCTCTACCTATCAAATGTTGAGATTAGGGTGTGGACATCTAGAGTGGTATTTTGTTTTTTAAGTCAGATTCTTAGTAACTAGTCCAGAAAGACTTAGACTCCTTACGTAGCCCAGATACATGTTTATATTTCTTTTTTTATAACTTGGTAAATATAAGTAAATAGCCAATAGTGAGTAATCAGCCACCAAGCTATCAAATTACCCACTTATTTTTGATTAATCCCAAGTGCAGACAGCCTGGAACCTAAGTAGGATTTTACCAAAAGACCCTGATCTGCAGAGACCACAAGATGAGGCCATAAACAAAATGAACTGCTTCTGGCCTACATACCCTAAAGAAGACTAATGACTGCCCTAAGTAGGAATAACAACCTGTCTCCTGAAATAACTGTAGTTATAAGTGTTCTTTCATGTCAGTCTGATGCCTGATACAGCTGACAGAACACAGCACTCACCGGACACGTTCCATCTCACTGGCTGTTTTCACCACAGCAAAGGGCTCCCGACGACTCCAATCCCAGAAATGAATCTCATTTGCAGTGGCAATCAGTAGGAGTTGAGACGTAGGGTGGAAAGCCAAGGAGGCTATAGCATTGTTGCTATCTGTGAACCAGCTTTCACTGCCACCCTGCAAATGAACCAATCCAAAAATATTCTCAGATTACAAACTGCCAACAGACTGGGGAGTCCATGTGAAGAGAATTACATTTACTCACACCTATAATCCCAGCACTTGGGAAGCAAAGCAAGAAGACTGCCACAAATCTGAGGCCAGCCTGGACTACATAGTGATACCTAATCTCAAAAAAAAACAAGATAAACAAAAACAAACAGGGGGATAGGGAAGAGGAGAAGAATGGAGCGAGTGAAAAAGAGGAGGGGTCTAGATGAAATTTTATAGCTCACTGGTAAAGCATATACTTCATATGTATGAAGCCCTGGGTTTGATCTCTAGTATTTCCACTTGCAATTGAAATCTTTATCAGAGTACAGTGGTAGATGGCTTTAACCCCAGCTCTCAGAAGGCAGAAGCAGGTGGATCTCCATGAGTTTGAGGGTAGCCTCATCTACATCATCATTTCCAAACCAGTGAGGTTTGCATAGCAAGATTGTCTCTAAATTAATAAATTTCCATTTGAGATAAAATGAGTTCTTATAGGCCTTACTTCAAACATCTTATATAAAATAATGTATATGAACAGCCATCTAGTAGTACCAATAATTTATAGGACAAATAATACTCTCTTCAAGTCAATAACAAAGCCTCTACTCAGTTCCTGTCTCTGACATTCCAGCTTGGTGCAAAGATAGTGCAAAGCAACCCACTAGCCTATCATCAGGACAAGTCTTGTGGGATGATCATGAGCAGAGTACTCCAAGACAATGGAAGTCGATACTGAACTCATGTTAAATTCTCCAGCTATACAATCTTAAAATAAGCAAGTGGAAAATAAGGTTGTTTACTTCATAACAGAGAAGTACGAATTAGAATTTCCATCCTTTAAGTGAGCAATGTCTACCAGTCCTAACAAAGTGGTTAGTTTCTCAGCCAGAAGTAAGAATCCAATGGCAAACAAGTCTCTGTGTCTGGAATATCAAAGGAAAAAAAGCAGCCCAAAAAATACTTACATGTAAATCCCAAATCCTAACTTCTCCATCTAGGCAGCCAGAAGCAATAAGGCCTGAGATGGTAGGATGAAAAGTGACACACCATGGAGTACGGCGGTGTCCAATCAGAGAGTGAACACACTTGCCAGTCTTAACCTCTGTAATATAGATGTTATGGTTCACATGTGTGGACGCCAAGAGAGTCCTAGGGAATCAAAATGTAGGAATAATTAAGAAACGTGGAGGGGGAGGGGAGTAAATTTTACCAGCTTTAGAAAACAAAAAACCCAACATTATTCCCTACACTATTCACTACAAATGATAGAAATTAAGGTATGTCTGCTAGGTAGTTTCTCTACAAACAACAGAAATATTCTCATTTTTAAAGGCTTCTAGTTTTCCCACACTGTCACCACATAATACATACTGCCTTCATTGCTGGTGTCTATCGGTCAGGCAAAGCAATATTATTTAAGAGCCTGGTTAAGTTCTGAGCCTTGACTTTCACCATTCTCTTTATAATTCTTTTTATTCTTCTGGTTGGCATTATATGTTTACTTTCTCTCTATTTCTAATATATATTATAATTATAGATATAATTATATATGTGTAGAGAGAGTATGTGTGTGGAGGGGGGTGTATACACACGCCATATACACCTTCACACATTCATCCACTGCTTCAAAGAGTCTCTAGGTATTAATATGCATGATCAAGCTAAGCCAAGAGTACAGAAAGCCATGTCATCACAAATCTTAAGCTACAGCTAAGTATTAGGTACCTGTCTGGGCTGAAGGCCAGTAAGAAGGTCGAGCGTGGACTATCAGGCAGTTCTACTCTCTGGAAGAAAACAAACAAACAAATAAATACATACATACATACCCACACACACACACATAGCATACATGGTTTATAAAGTTGGGTTACTCTGACTCTAAAGCACAGAAGCCACTCTAGATTAGTATCACAGTGCAAACTAAAAACCTGAAGACAATAATCAAATTATAAATTAAGATAAATCTAAATTCAGGAAGAACATTTCTATTCTTATCTCTTACATTATAAACTAATTTCCCAAATGAGCTATATCAAGTTTCACAGACAAGATAAATTATATCCCCACTCTACCATTAATCTATTCTAAGGTACCAATTTACTGTCATCCCCACAAATCCTAGGACAAGAACACCATTTTCTTACCTTGCCCTCCCATTTCATCCATCGAGTCTTATCCTCCACCAGCTCCTGCAGAAGTCGCTGGGCACCCATGGCACGAGTGCCCCGTTCTCGGCCCCAGAGGATTCGTACAGCATTCTTCTCTGGGACAACTTTCATGGTGCTCAGGAGCCACTGTCGCACCAGGGATCAGAACTGAAGGAGCAAGCAATAGCTCCACACACAGAAATAGCTAAAATGAGGCCATTCAGGTCCTTGTCAGTTGTCCTCATAGAAATCTAAGGAATGAAGAATAATGTCAAATAATGCCTATTTTACACCAGAGATGCTTCCATTACAAAAAGAATGCTAGCTCAAAGGAGAAAGTGTTCTTTTCATATTTAACTATGGTTTCCTAGAAAAGGTACCTCTTCCAGAATTTTTCTTTAAAAAATATTTTATCTTGTCATATTTCTTCTATTTTATATATGAAAAACTGGGTATTTTCAACTACTGACCATATTCAGTTCTTATTCTTTCATAAAAACAGAAAAAAAGTTGCTCTTAAAAACTCTTCTTAAAAAAAAAAAATGTAGAAGTTATGGGTATGGCCTAGTGGTACAGGCCCTGGGCTCAATCAATCTCTAGCACAACAAAAAATAAACAGCTGGGGAGACATGGTTCAGTGGGTAAAGAGCTTGCCACCAAGCATGAGTTCAGATCCCTAGCGCCCATGTAAAAAGCCAGGCATTGTAGTATACTACCTGTATCCTAGCACTGGGAACTGGAGATAAGTAGATTCCTGGAATTCACTGGCTAACTAGCCTATTAAAGTCAGCGAGCTCCAGATTCAGTGAGAAGCCCTGTCACAAAAATAAGGTGAAGAGCAATTGAGGAAGACACCTAGCATCTAACTCTGGCTTCTACAAGTATACACTGTGGTGCTTTGAATAAGAATGGATCCTACAGGCTTATGTATTTAATTCACGCTCAGTGGAACTGTTTTAGGAAGGATTAGGTGGTGTGGGCTTGTTGAGGAAGATGTGTCACTGATAGTAAGCATTTAGTTTTCAAAAGCCAATTCCAGGCTCAGGTGTGTGTGTTCTCATTCATCCCCTCCCCCCCACCTACCCCCCTCTCCCTCCCTCCCTCCCTCCCTC
>NW_022196897.1:77801389-77826264 GCF_008632895.1 Mastomys coucha | reverse complement strand
TCTCTCTCTCTCTCTCTCTCTCTCTCTGTTTGTCATTCATATGTAAATTATCAGCTACTGTTTTCAGCACCATGCTCCCCACCATGAGGGTCATAGACTTACCCTCTGAAACTGTAAGCAAGCCCTTAACTGAATGGTTTCTTTTTTGTAAATTGCCTTGGTCATAGTGTCTCTTTACAGTAATAGAAAAGCAACTAAGACAAACATGAACATATACACATACACATGCCACCGTTTGCAATAAACAAACAAATAACTAAGCTGGGATGCAGCTCACTGTTAGACCTCCTTCCTGTTTAGCATGCACAAGAGCCTGTTTTCAGTTTCTAGCACTCCAAAAAGTAATACTTTAAAATACTTTGGAAAGTCAGGGCACAGTAGCTTAGACAAAAATTACACAGAAGGGCTGTGGTAGAGGCCAGAGTATGGCTCAGTAGTAGAATGCTTGCCTAGCATCTCAAAGCCCCTGGTTTTGTCTTTAGCACTGGAAAAACAGAGAGAGAAAGTAGGGAGGAAAGAAGGGAGGATGATTAAAAAATACAATGGTTGCTTCTGTGTGGTAGATTAAAGTAACTTTAAAAAAAAAAAAGAACATAGTTCATATAGTTCAAGCTTGAACTTCTGACCCTCCTGCCTCTACTTCCCTAGGGCTTGGATTACAAATCTGTCACCTTGACTAGTTTATGTGGTGCTGGGAACTAAACCCGGGGCTTTATTCATGCTACACAAGCATTCTACCAACCAAGGTATATATATCCCATGAATTAATAATTTTAAGAGGTGGTTTTCTACTTCAGTTTCATGGAAAGGGTCTATAGACCCCAAACTGGCCTCAAACTCCTGCTCCTCGTATTTCTACCTGCAAATATTGGGATTTCGGACATAAGGCACTATCCCTGGCTTCTTCTAGCTTTTTTAAATTTCAAAAGTAGTAACTGTCAGAGTGGGTCATTGTTGTACAAACCTATAATTACAGCACTTTGGGGCTGAGGACAAGATGATCAAAGCTTTGAAGCCAGTCTAGGCTACATGACAAATTCCAAGACATTCTGAGTTGCAGCGCAAGCCTTTGTCTTAAAAGGAGTGAAATGTGGCAAGATAGCTCAGTGGGTAAAGGTATTTGCCACAGAGACCTGAGTTTGATCCTCATAATCACTGTAAAAGTAGAAGCAAAGAACCAACCACACAAAGTTGTTCTTTGACTTCCATATACACACATGCACAAAATAACATCTTTTAAATTAAAATAAAACAAGGGGGAACTAACTGCTTATTATGAGAGTCAAACAATAACTCCTTCTATTTCTCAAAAGGCTGCAATCTACAAAGCACACAACCAGATGCATAGAAATACAGACATAAGGAAAAATATTTATAGCTTATGCTGAAGGAGTTTTCTTCCTTGAGCATTAAAATGGATAAGGTCAGAAAGATTCTACAGTAAGGCAAGTTCTAAATTCCTAGGCAATAGTTAATTTCCTACAAAGTGCTAAACACAAAGCTTTGCTTTGATCTTTCTCTTTTTTTTTTTTTTTTAAGATTTATTTATGCATGTGAGTATACTGTAGCTGTCTTTAGACACGTCAGAAGAGGGCATCAGATCTCATTACAGATGGCTGTGAGCTACCATGTGGTTGCTGGGAATTGAACTCAGAACCTCTGGAAGAACAGTTGGTGCTCTTAACCACTGAACCATCTCTCCAGCCAGCCCTTGCTTCACTCTTACAGTGTAATTCTTACCATGCTTTGTTTGCTTTGCTGTGTCTGGGTACTGGGTATTGAACCCTGAGTTCCCTTGTCAAGTAATGTACCACCATGACACACACCCAGCCTCTCATCAGCAACTATTAACCAACAAAATATGTATACACTGAGAATGTCAACAATAGCGGCTGGAGAGATGGCTCAGAGTTAAGAGCATCGACTGGTCTTTCAGAGGTCCAGAGTTCAATTCCCAGCAACCATATGGTGGCTCACAACCATCTGTAATGAGATCCGATGCCCTCTTCTGGTGTGTCTGAAGACAACTACAGTGTACTCATATACATAAAATAAATAAATCTCTTTAAAAAAAAAGAAGAAAATGTCAACAAGAGTTGCAAGCCAAGCCGGGCGGTGGTGGCGCACGCCTTTAATCCCAGCACTTGGGAGGCAGAGGCAGACGGATTTCTGAGTTGGAGGCCAGCCTAGCTCTACAGAGTGAGTTCCAGGACAGCCAGGACTACACAGAGAAACCCTGTCTCAAAAAAAAACAAAAACAAAAAACAAACAAACAAGCAAAAAAAACTAAGGTGTCACAACAATTGCATTTCTCTTTTTTCCCACTGGGGAAATATATTTACTATTGTTTAAAAGAAAGTGGATCTTTTGTTGGTTTGTTTGAAACAGAGTCTCACTGAGTAGCCCTGATACCCTAGAACTCACTTTGCATACCAGGTTGGCCTTGAACTCACCAAGATCTGCCGGCTTCTCTGTCTCCCAAGTGCTTGTATTAAAGGCAAGCCCCACCAGAGGAGACTGCTGCATCCCACATAACTAAAAGAACTCAGATTAAACTAAAGGCAGATAGGTCTATTGAAGGGACTCTAGCCAGCCCCTGCATTGCAAACATGGCCTAGCAGGCCTCAATCTTTTCTCCAATTTTATCTGCCTTGCCAATCTAGCCACCAAGGTCTGTTCCCTTATCTGGCCAGTTCCTCCTCCTAAGGCTGACTACCAAAGTGCAGTTATCAAAGTATTAAAGTCTACCAATCACCTAATTAACATACTCAATTACAATTAAACCTCATCCTAACACAGGGTTCCCCCCTTTCACCTTTATAGAAAGATCACCATGTTCCTATGTGTTGCATCTGTCTCCTATATAGAGGCAGTCCTTTGCCCCCCTCTAAGACAGATACGCACGCCTTTTCCCTCTCCCTTCTTCCCTTCCCCTTCTCCCTCATCCTCTATCTCCTGTCTCTTATTCCCTGTATCTTATTCCCTACCCTGTGTCCCTCGGGGCAAAAAAACCTCCTTTGTGAAGAGAACGTGGTCTTGGGGGTCCTGGCTAAGGAGAAAGTGTCGGTCAGGTGTTTTTCGTCCCTCTTTTTTGTTTTGGGGTGGATGTGTGTGTGTGTGTGTGTGTGTGTGTGTGTGATTTTAAACCAATATACATTTTAAACCACTATACATTTTTTTTAAGATTTTATTTATTTCATGTATATGAGCACATTGTAGTTCTCTTCAGACACACCAGAAGAGGGCATCGGATCCCATTACAGATGGTTGTGAGTCACCATGTGGTTGCTGGGAATTGAACTCAGGACTTCTGGAAGAACAGTCAAGTGCTCTTAACCACTAAACCATCTCTCTAGCCCTCGTTCTTCTTTTTAAAAAGGAAAAAAAATAAAAGTTTTCCAATGTGAAAAGTAAAACATGGGGCTGGTAAGATGGCTCAGTGGGTAAGAGCACTGACTACTCTTCCGAAGGTCCTGAGTTCAAATCCCAGCAACCACATGGTGGCTCACAACCACCCTTAACAAAATCTGACACCCTCTTCTGGTGCATCTGAAGACAACTACAGTGTACTTATTTATAATAATAAACCTTTATAAAAAAAAAGAAAGAAAGAAAAGAAAAGTAAAACAGAGACACAGAAAGCCCAGAACAGTCTGTGATGCCATTATGAAGTCCCCCAAATATCAGTGCTTAATCACAAAAAAACATAAGCAAGAAGGAGACAAAAGTAAGTCATGACAAGGAGATGTGAATACTCACACAAACACACACATAAACACACACACACACAAACAAACAAGATTCTTACTTACCTAAACACATAAAATTAATCACTCCAAAAAGATAAAGTAAAGGGAATCAACCTTTACAGGTTTTCTCTGATATCTAATATGCAATTATATTTAACTACTCTATGCAAAAAACATCTAAAGTATGTCACAACTCACTAGAAACTAAGAATTATAGGTTCTTCTTGCAATTTGATCATCTATGCTAATGATTTTATCCCACGTTCTAATTAAGATTTATGAGGAAGGGAAGGAAGGACAGATGGACAGACAGACTTTCAGTAAGTCACTTAACTTCTTTGTGACTCGGGGTCCTCATTCTTATAAGATTATTATAAGGCTCCAATGAGTAATAAAGAACAGTGGAAGTGTTAGAATGCACTCCTGTTTCATTATTAGTGAATCTTCCTGAGTTCATTATGATTCCCCTCACTAAACCCACAGGTGCACAGTTCTTCAAAGTGGCAGATTTCTAAAGAAACATTCCAAAGGCAGTTACCACACAACAAAGTAAAACATACTCAGGACAAATAAAATGACTGTGTGGGCAAAACAACTAAATGCAACTGGGGCTATCCCCACATCAATAAAATGAGGCAAACAATTGAAATTAGGAATGAAAACAAAAATGTGCCTACAAACACATACACACACACATGGAAAGAAGGGAGGAAGGATTTATTTATCTATTAGCCAGGTATAGTCGTGCATCCCTTTAATACCAGAACTTGCAAGGCAGAGGCAGGCAGTTCCAGGCCAGCCAGAGCTACACCATCTCAAGAGAGACCCTGTCTTTTAAAAAAATAAATAAAAAGATTTCTTTTAAAGTATGACTTTGTATGTGTACAGGGGCATGCACACAAGTGCTGTTGCCAGTGGACTCCAGAACAGGACATGAAATCCTCTGGAAGCAGAGTTTGTTTGAGATAATGGGTCATTCACCTCACATAGGTGCTCAGAACTAAGATCAGGCCATCTTTCCTTGATTGCTAAGCCATTTGACCAGCTGATCTAATAGCACTTGGGGAATATAATTCAGAAAATTAAGATTTTAGATGTTTGCAAACACCTCTGCCCTCTGCCAGCTCCCTAGGTAGCCAAAAATGATCTTGAACGTATGATCCCTCTGCCTCTACCTCCCCTAAAAACCAGTACACTCAGTTTTCAATGTTAGGAGTCAAACCTAGTATTGGCTTAATGCATGTTAGACAAGCACTCTAACAACTGAGCTTCATGCACACCAACCCCTGCTTAGCTATTAATAGAGCTCAATTTCCTCATTTATTTAACTGTTCTATGTCTGCCACCTGAACGTGTCCATAAACAGACAAAATGTAAGAATAAAATCAGCCAAGCTCCACTCCCTGTCGCTCTAACACGCAAAGGATCAGAGGTGAGGAGGATACATCTGTCTCAACACTGGGAGTAACTGGGACCAGTGGGACCAAGCACACAAGAACTTCTCCAGCCCCATGGCTCAGGTTTCTTCCAGTCTGTCTGAGCTGGTGCCCTGAGCAAACCTTGGGCGCAAGCTCCACTGTCATTCCCAAAACACCAGAGGAAGCTCCACTCTCAGGTGCTCTAACAAGACTAGGGTCACAGGATCCCAGAATCACAGGATCACAGAGACAGCTTGACTCTGAGGAGTTCTGACACAATCAGGATCACAGGAAGGACAGGCTCCAGTCAGATTTAGCCAGGGCAGGTAGCAGTAGAAATAACCAGATGATGCAGGGCAAGCGTAACAGAAACCAAGGTATCATCATCAGAACCCAATTCTCCAACCATAGCAAGTCCTGGACACACCATCACAACAGAAAAGCAAGAATCGGATCCAAAATCACTTCTCATGATGATGACAGAGGACATCAAGAAGGACATAATAAATAACTCCCTTAAAGAAATAAAGGAGAACACAGGTAAACAGCTAGAAACCCTTCAAGAGGAAACACAAAAATCTCTTAAAGAACTACAGAAAACACAATCAAACAGGGGAAGGAAATGAACAAAACCATCCAGGATCTAAAAATGGAAATAGAAACAAAAAGGAAATCAATCACAAAGGGAGACAACCCTGGAGATAGAAAGCCTAGGAAAGAGATCAGGAGTCATAGATGCAAGCAAACATCACCAACAGAATACAAGAGATAAAGAGAATCTCAGGGGCAGAAGATACCATAGAAAACATTGACACAACAGTCAAGGAAAATGCAAAATGCAAAATGCAAAAAACTCCTAACCCAAAACATCCAGGAAATCCAGGATGCAATGAGAAGACCAAACCTAAGGATAATAGGTATAGAAGAGAGTGAAGACTCCCAAGGTAATGGGCCAGTAAATATCTTCAACAAAATTATAGAAGAAAACTTCCCTAACCTAGAGAAAGAGATGCCCATGAACATACAAGAAGCCTTCAGAACTCCAAATAGACTGGACCAGAAAAGAAATTCCTCCCGTCACATGATAATCAAAACACCAAATGCACTAAACAAAGAAAGAATTTTAAAAGCAGTAAGGGAAAAAGGTCAAGTAACATATAAAGGTAGGCCTATCAGAATTACACCAAACATCTCACCAGAGACTATGAAAGCTAGAAGATCCTGGGCAGACGTCATACAGACCCCACTAGAACACAAATGCCAGCCCAGGCTACTATACCTAGCAAAACTCTCAATTTCCATAGATGAAGAAAACAAGATATTCCATGTCAAAATGAAATTTACACAATATCTTTCCACAAATCCAGCCCTACAAAAAATAATAGATGGAAAACACCAATATAAGGAGCAAAACTACACCCTAGAAGAAGCAAGAAAGTAATCTTTCAACAAACCCACACAAACCTAATTCTACCTCTTACAACAAAACAACAGGAAGTATCAATTACTTTTTCTTAATATCTTAACATGAAAATTAATATTACCAACATATCCAAATTGATCAAAATCCAAAAATATGAGGAATTAAAAATTTGTTGACTGTCATCCAATGGTCTCTCTAATTTGGTATTTAGAGAAATAGGTCGTACGTAACAGTGTCTTGCTCTGTACCATATAATGGTCTTGAGATTATGCTTCTCCTATCTCAGCCTCTCTATTAGTAGGATTGTTTACTTGATGTTTTTACACTATACTATGGCTTTCAGAACAGCTTACATATTTCAAAAGTATTTATACAGCCAAAAGAAACATAGACAATTAACTTGGGTAGTGGTTTGTAAGAGAACAACAAAGAGTGAAACTGACGTTTTCCTTGACCTTTGTAACTCTTATCAAGTTTGAAGAAGAGAACTTTATAAGTTACTCTTTCTCTGAGAAGAATGCATTTCCAAATTATCACAGCTAATGAACCAGATTCTTAACCGCACCTAATGTCTGTACCACCCTCCAAGCAGAACCACTGTTCATTGAAACAGTTGGTGAATGACTTCATGGATAGACCATCTTAATACACACACCATTTCATAAATGAATGTAACCTGTTCTCTGTGGGCTGAGAATAAAGTCACTCACTCAAGTCAATTGGCTTTGATCATAGCAGGAACTCTATCCAAAAAAAAAAAAAAAAAAACCTGTTCTTATTTTAGGCTTGTACTACAGTAAGAGCCAAGATTTTAAACTCTACTAAAAACAAAGCAAACAAAAAGTCTTTATCTATTTATGTTCATTTAAAAAAAAGTAGTAGTGATATATTATTTTAAAATATTTGAAGTTATTTAAAATTTATATTGGGAAAAACATATGTATTTTCAGTATTGCTGCAGATAAGCATCTACATAAGACTGTTTTATATCAAACAACTTTTATACTACTCATTTTTATCATTATAGTACTTCATAAATTTTAAAGAATGTGACAAAATAAAAAAAAAGGTATTGCAGGTATTGAAGGGGGGTCTCTGGGAGGAGTTGGGGTGCAAAAGGGAAAGAAGAATGTAATTCTGTTTACTTAAAATGTTTTTAAATGTTAACAAATTCAGATAAACTGAAATTATGTATCTTTTCTCATCATAATGCAATAAAACTTAAATCAATTTTTTAAAAAAAATCCTAGAATTAGGAGGCAGAGGCAGACTCATCTTTGAATTCAAAGTCAGCCTAGCTTACAGAGTAAGTTCCAGGAGAGCCAGGGCCACACAGGGAAACCCTAACAAGGAGCTGGCGAGATGACTCGGAGGGTAAGAGCACTGACTGCTCTTCCAAAGGTCCTAAGTTCAAATCCCAGCAACCACGTGGTGGCTCACAACCACCTGTAGTGATATCTGATGCCCTCTTCTGGTGTGTCTGAGGTCAGCTACAGTATACTTATTTATAATAATAAATAAATCTTAAAAAAAAAAAAAAGAAAAAGAAAACAAAAAGAACCTGCCACTAGGCCAGGTGTTGTAAGCATATTTTTAATTCTAACACTTGGAAAGGAGAGTCAGATTGGTAATCTCTGTGAATTGAAAACTACTCTGGCAAACATAGGGAGCTCTAGGACTATAAAGTGAGACCATGACTCCAAACAAAAAACCTGGCAGCTGGGCTGAAGCAGTGCAGGAGCAGTGCAGGGTTGCCTGGCATTGCGCAGCCCAAAGTTCTATCCCAGGAAGTTGGAAAGAACAGACAGACTTGACACAAACCAAGAATGGAGGCCACACCTATAATCCAGCACTCATGAGTCTAAATCATTAAAATTCTAAGTTAAAGGCTAGCTTAAGCTACAAACCTACAATCACCTCAAAAAGGGTGGGCAGGGTAAAAACTGGGGATATATAGCTCAATGGGAGTGTGCTTATCTATCATGCCCAAGGATTAGATCTCCAGTACTGCAGGGAAGGGAAGAAATGAAAAGTAGAAGGGGAGAGGAAGGAAGAGAAGACAGTAGAGGGAAAGGGAGGCAGGGGAGAAGAGGGAACACTGTGAGGAAGGAAAAAAAGGAGCACCCAAAAGATGTAGCAACCTCTCTTTTGTTCTTATCCAACCCTCACCCAATGTGCTTTACATATAAATCCAGTCTGAGTTATATAAGTGTTCTAACCACTCTCTAAAGACTCGGACTACACTCTAATCAGCCTCAGGTTGTAACTCACAATGACTGCTCCTAATTCTGAAACACAGGAAAGCTTGTACTCAAAACGGAAATTGAATGCCATAAGATCCAAATTTGAGACTGACAATTTTCCTTACACCTAGTTACTTCAGAAAAATAAAGAAAGAAGGGGCTGGAGAGATGGCTCATCGGTTAAGAGCACTGATTGCTCTTCCAGAAGTCCTGAGCTCAATTCCCAGCAACCACATGATGGGTCACAACCACCTGTAATGGGATCTGATGCCTTCTTCTGGTGTGTCTTAAAAGAGTGACAGTGTAGTCATACATAAAATATATAAATAAAAGGAAAGGAAGGAAATGAAGAAAGAAAAAGAGAGAGAGGAAAGAAGGAAGGAAGGAAGAGAGAGAGGGAAAGAAAGAAAGAAAGAAAGAGAGAGAGAGAGAGAGAGAGAGAGAGAGGAAGGAAGGAAGGAAGGAAGGAAGGAAGGAAGGAAGGAAGGAAGGAAGAAATTAAGAGAGAAAGAGAGGCAGACAGGCAGACAGGAAACTGTGCTGAGGACAGAACTCCTGGAACTACCAGCAGAGCAGGAAGGATAAGGCCACTGAACAGTGAAGAAACTCTAGCTTAATTTTCTGGAGACTGGAAGCTGGGGGGTGAGGGAGGAGTCGGGTGGGGATAAACCAATGAGATCAGGAAGTCTATTCTTAAATACACAAAATGAACAGAGAGAAAAGTAGCTTCTGATGGAGGAATAGTAGAGACAAAAAAAGCTTGTCTTCAGATACAGCCTGAAAACACCTGCCACAGACAGGCCTAAAGTTGTCAGCAACAACATACCTTCCATCCATCAACAGTCATCACAGGACAAAGTATGGCCCACTGCAAATCATGAGAGATCCCATCTTTCCATCTTCTGCTAACCCATGGGAAAGAGTCCAACTGCTTGGGGCACCACACAACCTCCAATTCTTAGAAACCCATGGAGCTAAAGCAATAGTATTAACAACATTAACCCAGGACTCTTTACCAGACCCAGAACAGACAAATAACAAAACAAAGCCTGGAAGAACTAAGAAATTTATCAAAGTTCACCAAATAAGTCAGTAAGCCAGAGCAAGATTTGAATTCAGGCTTAGCCTTCAGACAGTATGAGAGGCTGGCATCCAAGCCTTGGCTCAACAGATACTGAGTTCACTGTTCTTCAATCTTAAGAGTCAGCCCAGGTCAGGTTCTTGGCTGTACAGAATAGGGAAAAAAAAAATTCCCTAAGGCTTCAGGAAAAGAAGTCAAAATACAGAGTTCTTAGGCTAAAAGAACCAAATGCTCCTCTACTTTGCCAATCAGTTTCTCAGCCAGGCAAAATAAGGCTCTGCATTTAAGAACCTAGTCATTTTTAGCTCTAACTAGAAGCAGAATTCTTCTTGCCCAACATTTCAAATTAAGAATACTTGAGGCAGGCAATCTGGTAAATGCACTTGCTGTCAAGCCTGATGACCTGAGTTTGACTCTCAGAATCACATGGTAAAAGAGAACTAACAACTCCCAGAAGTTGTCTGACTTCTGCTCACATACATACACACATGAACCCAAAATAAATAAATAAATGTAGTAAAAGAATACTCAAAAACGAAGGAAGATTT
Source organism: Mastomys coucha (assembly GCF_008632895.1). Lineage (NCBI taxonomy): Eukaryota > Metazoa > Chordata > Mammalia > Rodentia > Muridae > Mastomys > Mastomys coucha. The sequence goes on along the minus strand of NW_022196897.1, from coordinate 77,815,802 downwards.
GCAAAAGCCAGTAGCCAATGAATATTAACTTAACACAGACTATGTACTCAGCACTGGTTTAGGCCCTGAAGATATGACAGGAAGACAAACACTACTGTCTTTAAGAAGCTTATGTGACAACTGATAATACTAAGTATTAACACTTTCAAGTACATTCTAGGAACAAAATATATGGGAAAATGGGAGTGGCCATTCACAGGCTTTCTATATAGGGTAGCTAGAGGAGACCTCTGAAATGACAGGTGAATTTAGATGAGCACACTGAAGTATAAGTATAAAGAGATAGGAAACCTGACACATGTATGAAGCCAGCAATCATGTGATTGTGATTAAAGCACAACTGACAACAGAAAGATGGGTGAATACTAAAATATTAGAGGATTTTAGTCAAAGAAATAACAAGATAATAGAAATTGGGACAAGGACAGAAACAGTGATAATGGACATAATAAATAGATTCAGAAAATGTTCTAAAGAGACAGGCTAAGGAGCCAAGTACAGTGGTAAACACTTGTAATACTAGCACTCAGGAAGAGGTAGTAGTAGAAGGATCAGGCATTCAAGACCAGTCTAGGCTATCTCAAAATAGCAAAAAACAAAACAAAACAAAATAAACAAATGAAAAACAGGACTGGAGAGATGGCTCATCAGTTACAAGAAATATTGCACAGGTGAGCTTAGTCCCCAGCACTACTGTCACACCTGTAACTCCAGCTGCGGAGGGATCTGTAGTCTCTGGCTTCCACAGACACCTGCACTCATATGCACATATCCACACAGAGACACACATATTCACATAATTAAAAGTAATAAAATGAGGGCTGGCAAGATGGCTCAGCGGGTAAGAGCACTGACTGCTCTTCCAAAGGTCCTGAGTTCAAATCCCAGCAACCACATGGTGGCTTACAACCACCATGATAGATCTGATTCCCTCTTCTGGTGCATCTGAAGTTCAATATCTTTGGGCAGGAGCAAGCAGGGACTGAGTGAGTGGAATTAACCAGAGCAAGCAGAGGTCCTAAAAATTCAATTACCAACAACCGAATAAAGACTCACAACCATCTGTACAGCTACAGTGTACTCACATACATAAAATAAATAAATCTTTTTTTAAAAAGTAATAAAATGAAAATAACTAAAGAAATTATACATGCAATATATGTAGGAACATTTGAGAAAAAAGAAATTAAGAGGGCTGGAGAAATGGCTCAGTGGTTAAGAGCACTGACTGTTCTTCCAGAGGTCCTGAGTTCAACTCTCAGCACCCACATGGTGGCTCTGTAATGGGGATCCGATGCCCTCTTCCAGTGTGTCTACAGACAGCAACAGTGTCCTCACATTAAACAAAGAAAGAAAGAAAGAAAGAAAGAAAGAAAGAAAGAAAGAAAGAAAGAAAGAAAGAAAGAAAGAAAGAAGAGATCCTAGGTGGTGCATGCCTTTAATCCCAGCACTTGGGAGGCAGAGGCAGCGGATTTCTGAGTTCAAGGCTAGCCTGGTCTACTAGTGAGTTTCAGGATAGCCAGGGCTATACAAGGAAACCCTGTCTTGAACCCTCCCCCAAAAAAAACAATAACTTAAGTATCCTTACATCAGAAATAGGACCAATATTTACCTGAGAAGCTAGTTCAGTCCCAAGCCATGAAGGCATAAGGTCAAAGGTCCATCCTCAGAACACATGCAAAAGGGCAGGGAATGGAGGCACATGGTTCTAATCCCAGTGCTGGAAAGGAGACAAGATGGATCCTAGGACATGATGAGCAGCCTGCCTAGCCTTATCAGAAAGCCCAAGCCAGTGAGAGACCAGGTCTTGAAAAAAAGCATGTTGTCGGTGGTGGCTCACGCCTTTAATCCCAGCACTTGGGAGGTAGAGGCAGGCGGATTTCTGAGTTGGAGGCCAGCCTGGTCTACAGAGTGAGTTCCAGGACAGCCAGGGATACACAGAGAAACCCTGTCTCAAAAAAAAAAAAAAAAAAGCATGTTGGTTGGAACAATACCTAAGATAGACTTCCAGCTAGTACATGGATATGCATACACCTACGTACATGCATATACACATACATTCATACAAAATAGGAGTAATATGAATACTATGTATACTAGCAAAAAAATTGTAGTATCTAAATATCTGATAACTGGCAGTTATAGATTATAACATTTAAAACATTACTTCACTATAATATTGACTGAATATTTGCCATACTAGTAATACTCAGTGCTTTTCAAACACATTTCTTCTTCACAACAACACTATTTTTTAAGAATCATCTATTATACTTTATGTATGTGAGACACTGTCCCTGTCTTCAGACACACCAGAAGAGGGCATCAGATCCCATTACAGATGGTTATGAGCCCCTATATGGTTGCTGGAAATTCAACTCAAGGCCTTTGGAAGAACAGCCAGTGCTCTTAGTCACTGAGCCAGCTCTCCAGCCCACAACAATACTACTAAGATAGTTACTATTATTATTCCCATTTCTAAAAAAGAAAACTGAGCCTTAGCCAGACATGATGGCACACATCTCTAACCCCAGCACCTAGAAAGATAAAAACAAGAGGATAGCCCAGAAAAACAAGGCCAGCCAGGACTACAAGACAAGATCAAAAGAAAGTAAGAAAATAAGAAAGAAAGAAAGAAAGAAAGAAAGAAAGAAAGAAAGAAAGAAAGGAAGGAAGGAAGGAGGGAGGGGAAAGGAGAAAAAAGAGAGAAAGGAAGGAAGGAAGGAGGGAGGGGAAAGGAGAAAAAAGAGAGAAAAGAAGGAAGGAAGGAGGGAGGGAGGGAGGGGAAAAGGAGAAAAAAGAGAGAAAGGAAAGAAGGGAGAGAGAACAAGAGCAAGAACAAGCAAGCAAAAAAGAAAGAAAGTAAAAGTAAAGTTTGGGGGGCAGTGGTGGCGCACGCCTTTAATCCCAGCACTTGGGAGATAGAGGCAGGTGGATTTCTGAGTTTGAGGCCAACCTGGTCTACAGAGTGAGTTCCAGGACAGCCAGGGCTACACAGAGAAACTTCTTCAAAAAAAGAAGTAAAGTATGGGACTCAAAGAAGTTAAAACACAATCTGGTAGCTCTCAGGTCTAATCCCAACACTGAGGTTGAAGCAGGAGGATTGCTGTGAGTCTGGAGTCAGGCTGGACTTCAACATGTCTCAAAACAAAATCAAAATAGCCTGGGACTAGTTGGAAAAATGTCTTGCCAGTAGTACCTCATAAAACCCAATACAGCAATTTATTCCTGCAATTTTAGAAGGAGAACACAGATGGATCAAAAACTGAAGGTCATCCTTCCTGACTCAACTAAGCTTAAGGCCAGCTTGGACTATATGAGACCCTGTCTCAAAATATCAAAAAGCTGACTTAGGAGATAGAAATAGGGAGGAAGAAAGTGTCTGAATTTATCTTAGTACACAGCAATTCACTATGTAACTTTAAGCAAATTACTTGACACCCATGCCCCCTACCTATATATAAAGAAACTTACCTTGGAGAAATTAACCATTACCAGTGGGCTACAGAAGTTAATTAACATCTGTAATAAATACACTGATTATCAGAGTAGCAGGACAAAGTCTAGACAACAGGAGTTTCACCAGTGGCACTGTAATGCTGTACAAACCATCAGAAATCCCTCTTAAGTTATGAAAGTCAGGTTTGGAGGCACACATCTATAATCCCAGCACTCCAGAGGTGGAGACAGGAGGCCTGGATTTTCAAAGTTATCCCCAACTACATAATGAGGCCGGGCTGAGCTACAAAAAAACAGTCTCAAAAAAGATTTTTTTAAGTTTTACATATCAAGAAAGGATATGAAATGAAACTATATTTCTTTGCCTTAATTTTATTAAATTAAAAAATATAAACTATATCCTAGTGGTGGTAGCCTTTAATACTGGCATTTGAGAAGCAGAGGCAGGCAGATCTCTGAGTTCAAGGCTAGCTTGGACTACACAGAGAAACCCTGTCTTAAAGAAAAAAAAACAAAAACAAAAACCTGGCCCGGCAGTGGTGACCCACGCCTTTAATCCCAGCACTTGGGAAGCAGACGCAGGTGGATTTCTGAGTTCGAGGCCAGCCTGGTCTACAGAGTGAGTTCCAGAACAGCCAGAGCCAGAGCTATACAGAGAAACCCTGTCTCAGAAAAAACAAACAAACAAACAAACAAACCTGATACCATATAACCCAAAATTTGTACTACTGGACATTTATTGCAAAAAAAATTTAAAAGTTCAACTATAATCACACAAAAACTTGAATACAAAAGAATCCCTCAGGCTCACTGGCCAGCCAGTCTACCTGAATCAGTGAGCTCCAGGTTTAATGAGTCCATATCTCAAAAACTAAGGTGGGATTAAAGAAATGGCTCAGTGGTTGAGAGCACTGGCTGCCCCTCCAGAGGTCCTGAGTTCAAGTCCCAGCAACCACATGGTGTCTAATGACCACCTATAATGAGATCTGACTCCTCCTTCTGGTGTGTATGAAGACAAAGCACTCATCAATATAAAATTAATTAATCAACTAGTTAATTTAAAGTAACTAAAAAATTAAGGTGGAGAGTGATTGAAGAAGACAATGCCAATCTCTGGCCTCCCCCTACACATACATGCACACACACAAACATGTACACACTCATTAAAAAAACTTTGGACACAGATGTTCACAGCTGTTTTATTTATAACAACCCCAAAACTGGAAGGGGAAAAAAAAAATCCTTCAGCATGTAAATAATTCAACAAATACTATCACACCTAAACCAAGAAATATAATGTAAGAAAACAATTTAAGAAAATGAAAACTACTTTTATATATCGGGCACGATGGCTCACATCTTTAATTCCAACCCTCAGGAGGCAGAGGCAAAAGGATATCTCTGAATCCATGGCTAGCCTGGTCTACACAGCAAGTTCAGTGCAGCTAGGACAACATAGGAAGACCTTGTCTCAAAAAACAAACAACAAACAAACAGAAGAGGAGAAGGAAGAGAAGAACTACTGATACTTAAAACATTCTAGGTAATTATGCTAGGTGAAAAAGAATAATCTAAAACTGCATGCTTCTATTTCTCCCTCTCTCGTTTGTTTGTTTTATATACTGAGGGTTTAATAGTCTCTAACATGCTCAGCAAGTGCTCTACCACTGGACTACACCTTAAATATTTTTCTATTTGAGACAGCCTCACTAAATCACCAAGCAAGTCTAGAACTTGTCAAGTAGTCTGGAACTTGTCAATCCCTAGTTTAGCCTTCTGACTGTGATTACAGGCCTATACCACCAGGCCCTGTTTATATAACATTATAGAAAGGACAAAGGGAAATATATTAGTGGCTACTAGATATTTTTGATGGGTTGACAGTGTTGTGAGTTGGGGCACCTGCTCCTCCGTGTGTTCACAATATAATCTCTAAAGCTTTATTGCGATTTAGCCCCCTGCACTGCCAGCCTAGACACTTTAACTTGGAGACAAGATGATTATAAAAGGATATTAGAAGAGATCCTTGTAGTAGCAGAAATGTCCTGCATCTATATCAATACTCGGGCTATAAAAAAGTACTAGGATTATCAAGGATATTCTCACTGGGCAAAACTAGAGAAAAGGCCAAGCACAGTGGATGAGTGGATAGACATCTATCCCCTTGTTTTTTATGACTGCATGTAAACATACAATGTCAAAATAGTTTAACTTTTTAAAGTAGCATTCATTCCTTGTAACAAGTTTTTAAAGTGCACTATTTTTCTTCCTCTTAATTTTTCCCAATCCCATGTTCCTAAAACCATAGTGATTCATACAACATAAAATATTCATTCAAGTTTTTGGGTTTTGTAACAAAATGTGATCATACACACCATCTATTTCTCTGAAACCTATCTTTCACTGTCTATGATTCTCTAAATCATAGATAGGGGGGAAAATGAATCTTTTCTAAGCATCAAGCAAGATGGCAGGTAGAGGACACTTCCTGCCTGGAGCAAAGCTGGCAGATGTTTACCATGCTAATGGAAGACAACTGAGTGAGCCATTGGGCCAGAGTAAAAGACAGAATATTGCAAGTAGCATTTTCAATAATTCTGCAAAAATGCAAGCTCTTCAAGAGGATCCCTCTATTCTTCCTCCATGAAATTAGCCTATAGAACCAAAACAGGAAGAAATACACATAATTTTTAGGAGAAAACTTCAAGACAGGCCAGGTATAGTGGTGTACACCTATAATCCTAGCACTCAGGAAACAAAGGCAGGACGACTGCTTCAAGACCAAGACCAACCTGGAATACAAAGAGATCCAGGCCAGCCTAAACTATAGTATGAGTATGACCTTGTCTCAAAAAAACAAAAACAAAAACAAAAGCAAAAAGACTGGAAAGACGGCTCAGTGGTTGCTGTTCCAAAGGACGCAGGTTCAATTCCCAGCACCCACATGGCAGCTCGCAATAGTAAGTTCCAGGAGATCTAATGCTCTCTTCTAGTTTGTCTGGGCATGATACATATGTGGTGCACAGGCATACATGCAGGAAAAATGTACATACATGTAAATAATAAAAAAACTAAACGAACAAACCACCAAAAAATAAAAACCCTACTAAACACCACCATTGGGCATATGGACATCTTTAATCCCAACCCTCAGAAGGCAGATGTAGGTGAATCTCTTATGAGTTCAAGTTCAGCCTGGTCTACATAGGGAGTTCCAGGCCAGCCAAGGCTACATAGGAAAATATTATCTCAACAAACAATAAATAAACAAATAAATAAAATGTGTGGGGCATGGTGGTACATGTCTTTAATCCTAGCACTTTTGATTCCTAGCACTCGTGAGACAGAAGAGGGAGGAATCTTTTTTGAGTTCCAGGCCAGCCCTGTTTTATAATCTAAAAAAAAAAAAAAAAATGGTGCTTTATATTATGACATCTCTGTAAATCCACTCCCAAACCACTCCTAATTTACAGACTGGCTCAGTATGAAGTTACTTGCCTATGATCAAACAGCTAATTGTAGAGAGAATCTCTTAGAAGCATCACCTGTCAATAAAAAGCCAATGGCTAATGAGCTCAGGTAGGAAATAGGAGGTGGAACACAGGCAGGAGAGAGAGGATTCTGGGAAATAGTAAGAGGACAAAAAGGGAAGATTCAAGGAAGAGCTGGACTGGACAGAGGAGACAATCAGATAGACGAAGTTAGAGGGCTGGGACTAAAAAGAGGTAACTAGCCAAGTGGTAGATATAGTTTTTTAAAAATGAAAATATTTTTTAAAAGCTAAAAATAAGCCGGGTGGCAGTGGCCCACGCCTTTAATCTCAGCACTTGGGAGGCAGAGGCGGGCAGATTTCTGAGTTCGAGGCCAGCCTGGTCTACAGAGTGAGTAGGACAGCCAGGGTTATACAGAGAAACCCTGTCTCAAAAAACCAAAAAAAAAAAAAAAAAAAAAAAAAAAAAAAAGTTAAAAATAAAAAGAATGATTTAAATGGTTAAATAAGAGCTAGTCAGGGAATGAGCCAAAGCTTATGGCTTAGGCATTTAATAATAGCTAATTAGTCTCAAAGTCATCATTCCAAAAGCTAAGACCAGGAAAAGAAAAATTCGGGCAGTGGTGGCACATGCCTTTAATCCCTGCACTTGGGAGGCAGAGGCAGGAGGATTTCTGAGTTCAAGGCCAGCCTGGTCTACAGAGTGAGTTCCAGGACAGCCAGAGCTATGCAGAGAAACCCTGTCTCAAACAAACAAACAAACAAAACAACAAAAACAAAAAAAAGGAAAAATGGTTAGATATTGTTTTAATAGCCAACAAATGTTGAAGCTGAAGTTCAAGCTGCAAAATCAGTTTTTTTCCTTTCTCAGGTTGTTCTTTCCATTTGATCACATGTCAACAAAGGGATTTTAATAAATATTGCTTTACACACACCTCTATATATGCATAGTCTTATAGAGACAGACAAGATATATGCTGACTTTCACTGAACCTACTTCCACTTATCCTAATTTTGGAGGACTGCATCACTACATAGGAAACACTACTGTAGGTGACAGGGAAAAAAACAGAACTGAACACAATTTGGGCTTTTCAGTCTAAGGAAGAGACCACAACTATGTACACCGAAACTTTTAACTGAACAATAGCAACTTCCCTTAAGGAAGTACTAAGTGTTGTGGTTTGAAGATTCCTGCTACTCTCACCAGAGCAAAAAGACAATCTCTCACATTAGCTTCTTTCTAACTGTTCTGGTTACAAATTCTATACGAAGTTTCAATTCTGTAAAACTACACATTTCCCTTCTTGATCCCCAAAGTCCCATAAGAACACTGCACATGACACTCTAATTAAATGGACAAGCCTGAAGTCTCAGGTAAGGAGGAAGCTCAATGTCCCCAACAATGCTGTTATTATGCTATGTCTGGCAATGTGTAGCCCTGGCTGTCCTGGAATTCACTCTGCAGACTAGGTTGGCCTCAAACTCAGCCATCCACCTGCTTCTGCCTCCCAAGTGCTATTTTTTTTTTCCAGACAGCCCAGGTTGGCATTGAATTCCTGATCACCCTGCCTCCATCTCCAGAGTGCTATGATTATAGGCATGTGCCATCTGTCTGGTTTATACAATGCTTGGGAATCAAACCTAGAACTTTATGCAAGCTAAAGAATCACTCTATCATTCTACATTGCCAGGCCCTCAACTAATTTGTGTGTGGATACATTGGGGGAAGGGGTTGTTCATGGGTGTGCCAGAGGTAAACTCTAGGTATCTTCTTCCTCCACTGCTCTCTACTTTTTTGGGTTTTTTGTTTGTTTGTTTGTTTTTTGTTTTGTTTTGTTTTGAGACAGTGTCTCACTGAACATAGAACTGTTCAACTGAGCTTACTGGCTGGCCAATAAGCTTCAAGCATCCATGGATCTCTGTCCCTCCAGCATCAGGTTACAGATACACACAGCTACACCTGGCCTTTACATGTAAGAGGTCCTCATGCTTGCACAACAGGCACTTTACTGACTGAGCCATCTCACCAACCTCTTAAGCAATTTTACAAGAGTCTCTATCTCAGGTAAGCCTGTGGAACAAGATTATCACAACACTTAATAGAGAAAACTCAAATCACATACTCTATAGAAGCTGCAGGTGGTGGCTTTGATCTCTGTTGTTTAGGAAAAATGATGATTCATACATAGCAGAAACCTTCCTTTGATAAGGAACACAGGAACAAGCAAGATGGCTCAATCAGTAACAAGCAAGATGGCTCAATCAGTAAAGGCACCTGTCACCAAACCTGAGCACCTGAGTTCCAACCCCAGAGTCCATATGATAGAAGAACTAACTTCTAAAAGTTGTCCTCTGACCTCCACAAGTTCACCATAGCATTCGTTCACACTTCACCCCAAATAATATAAAAAGAAAAAATTTTAAGGCAAGGATGAGTGTTCATGGTTCATCAAGGATATAGGAGAAATATTCAGAACACCAATACTATATTTTACCAGGCTTGACAAATTGGTTTTATGTACTTTTCCTTTCTTTTTCCTTTTTTTTTAAATGTTAATTTATTTTATGTATGTGAGTACACTGTAGCTATCTCCAGACACACCAGAAGAAGGCATCAGATTCCATCATAGATGGTTGTGAGCCACCATGTGGTATGCTGGGAACTGAACTCAGGACCTCTGGAAGAGCAGTAAGTGTTCCCAAACGCTGAGCCATCTCTCCAGCCCCTCCTTTCTTTTTCTTAAGACAGGGTCTCATATAACCCAGGCTAGCCTCCAGCATCCCATGTAGGCAGGACTAGCCTTTAATACCCGACCCTCCAGTCTCCATGTCCCACACGTTTGTATTACAGACACGTCCAACCACCCCTGGCTCAATTCCCCTACTCTTCTGTGTTTGTGAATGGGGGTGCTAGGGGTGAATGTTCATGTGAAGGCCAATGCCAGGTATCTTCCTAATAGCTCTTCATTTTGGCGTTTTAAAGACTTGGTTTTTTATGTGTATGCATGTTTTACCTGTATGCATGTGCATGACATGTATGCCCAGTGCCTAAAGAGGTTAGAGGAGGGCATCAGATACCCTGGAACTAGAGTTACAAGTGGCTGTGAGCTTCATGTAGGTTCTGGGAACCAAACTCAGGTCCTCTGCAAGAGCAATAACTACTCATAAGCATTGAGCCATTGCTCTAGCACTCTCATTTTAATTTTTGTGATAAGGTCTCTCACAAAACCTAGAGTGTCCCAATTTGGCTTCATTGGCTAGCCAGCATGCTCCAGGAATCCTCCAGTCTCCCCACTCCCCAACCCACCCCAGAATTGAGATTACAGGCACAAACTACCACATCTAGCTTTTACTTGAGCGCTGAGAATCTGAACTCAGATCCTCATCCATGCGCAGTAATTACTTCACCAACAGAGCCATCTCCACAGCCTCCAGTTCACGCACTATTGATTATGTCTTTGTGAGAACAATGAAAATATACTTATTAAAATGGCAAAGATATTGTTGTGATTAATTATCAAGCAGCTCTGTCCTGAGGTTACTAGGAATCTGAGAATGCCAGCTTTATCATCTCCCTTATTTCAAAACAAGTCTGTACCTACATCATCCCAAAAAGATAGTTATTAAATCTTTAGGGAAGATATTTCACAATCACCCTTGATAACTGTTCTGTATTTTGTTGTCAGGAAGTTCTAACAAGCAATCCATATCCCTTCTGTCACCAATTAAGATATAGTCCCTCTTGTCCTGTTCTCTGTGGAAAGAGAACATCTGCTTAACACCACTTGAATGATATCCCTTTCAGAGATAATATAGGAAGTCCATTTCGTACAGCTTCATGTAAATGCAATATGGCTTTATATAGGTCACCTTAAACAAAGAACATGATTAAGAGTCTTAAATTCTTAATTCTATCACTGACTGACTTTAAGGATGATGGGAAGTTAAAACCACACAGATGCTGTACTCCAATTATCCTATCAGTAAAATGCAAATAATTAAAACCAGAATGTTAGAAGAACCTAGTTCCTCAAAAAGCAATATTAACAAGATTCCAGTTATGATGGGAGTCGTGGCAGGGAGATTCAAGGCCATTCTGCACAGAGACTCCAAGGCTGAACGGAAATACAGCAGACTGTCTATAACATTTTTTAAAAATTTACAGACATTGATTTGAAATTTCAATTTAGGCCCACCCAACAACTCTCAAATTACAAATGCTCTATGGAAGCTACAGGTGTTAGTTTTGATGTCTGATTTAAGAATAATAATTTGGGCTGGTCAGTGATGACACATGTCTTTAATCCCAGCACTTGGGAGGCAGGGGCAGGCAGATTTCTGAGTTCAAGGCCAGCCTGGTCTACAGAGTGAGTTCCAGGACAGCCAGGACTACACAGAGAAACCCTGTCTCAAAAAACAAAAAACAACAACAAAAAAAGAGTAATAATTTGGGGACTGAAAAGATGGCTTAGCAGTTAGAGTACTGTCTATGCTCTTCCAAAAGGCCTGGATTTAATTCACCCTCATGACAGCTCACAACTTTCTTCTGGCATCCATGGGTACCAGGAACACAAACAAAAAGCAAGCAAAAATTAATAAGTTAAAAAAATGTTAGTGGAAAAAGTCAGGCACAATGGCACAATGGCAAAGCAGAGAGAGAGAGAGAAAGAGAGAGAGAAGGAGAAACAAAGAAGGAAAAGAAACAAAAGCAGTAAGAAAAAAATAAAGAATTAATTTAAAAGGTTCAAGATATATTGGTCAGGAAAATGAAAAGGGCCAAAAATACCAATGGTTCAAAGTACACAGAATAGAAAACCTTCTTCACCCTTTGAGGGCCAACGCTTAAAGATCATGAGAATCATTTCTTTGACAAAAATTCCTCCTACCCTAGCCCCTTTCACCAAGCAACCAAAAGACAGTCAAGAACAGAACCAACTTCCTACCAAGCAACCAAAGATCATCAAGAACAGAAAAATGAAATCAGCATTGCTTATTTACAGGAAGACTGACTACAATCAAACATGAAGAACATCTCCACTTCCCCTCTCCCCATTCCATAACCCACTTCCATCTGGCTCCTGTCCCTGCAGTCCTCCACCATTGTTCCTGCTATACCCATCAATGATCTGTTGTTAAATTCAACAAAATACAGCTGAACCTGTCTTTTTTGAAATGGGGTGCTCTGTTTCCACAATAACAGACTCTTAGGTTTCCATAGATTCCTTAGGACTCAATCCTGAGCTCCCCTCATCCCACTCTATTCTTTACTCTAGGTGAGCCCATCCATTTCCTGCATTATAAATATCCTCTACATAGCAATTCCATCCAGATTTACCTCCAGCAACTTTCTGCCTCAGCCTGAAGATTGCTTTCTCAAAGTCTCCTCCATGTGTGCTTCACCAGCATCTCATGCTTGGTGTGACAAAAACAAAGCCTTCATTCTACTCAATTCATCAAAACCAACTCTTCCCCCTGTTCCCGTCTGAAATGTGGCACCTTCATCTACCCAGATGCTCACAGGAGAAACCTAGGCTCATACTTGGCACCTCCCTCCTCCTACACATTACATTCAGGCCAACATTAGGTCTTGTTTGTCCTGATTCTAAAATAGGTTCTGATCTGTCTACTTCCCTCCATCTCTACTGCCTACAGCCTAATCTAAACTATCATTAGCTTTTGCCTGGGCTACTAAATTGCTTCCCAACAATGCTTCCCTCATTTTTTTCTTTCCAAACCACACCTCACATGGAAGCTGGCATAATGTTTTTAAAGCATGTATTATTAGGTCATGGCAGTGTATACCTGTGGTCAGAAGCCAAAGCCAAAAAAAAAAAACCACTTGAGTGAGTCTAGGAGTTTGGGCAAACCTAGACAACATACTGCCAGACCCTATGTCCAGAAAAAAGAAAAAAAAAAGGCAAAGTCAGACGTGGTAGCACATGCTTTTTTAATCCCAGCAACAGGGAGGAAGAGGCAGGTTAATCTTAGTACAAGGTCAGCATGATCTGCAGAATGAGTTCCAGGACAGCAAGGGCTACACAGAGAAACCCTGTCTCCAAAACAAATGAAATAAAAACCGGGCCTATATCGGGGCTGAAGAGATGGCTCAGTGGTTAAGAGCACTGGCTGCTCTTCCAAAGGGCCTGAGGTCAATTCCCAGCACCCACATGACAGCTTATAACCATCTACCACTAGAGTCTAATGAGATATCACACTCTTCTTTGTTGGTGGTAGTGTGAAGGCATACATGCAGACAAATGTTCATTATATATAATACATAAATTTAAATGGAAAAAATCTAGGCACATGCCTTTAATCCTAGCACTTGGGAGTCAAAGGCACGCCTCTGTGAGTTCAGGGCCAGCCTGGTCAGGGAGAGTTTCAGGATAGCCTGGGCTACATAGAGAAAACTTGTCTCAAAAAAACACAAAAAATAAATAAATAATACTATCATAATCTTAGGGTCTTTTAATGACAGAGTAGGATTGTTAAACAGACTTAAAACTAAAAATAACTTAAGTAACCAACAATTTATAACAGCGTCGTAAGAAATAAAAGTAATAGAAAACTATCTCTAGTAACAGGATTCTTAGTCCTTACTGTTATTAACAAAAGCATTCATTATTCCAGTTTATCTGTGTTGATTTCATAGCTTATTTTTTTCACTCATTTAATCACCTTCTTCTAAATTCTTCAGCTTGAATTAGTTCAAATAGCAAAATTTAAATGCTTGCTTAAATGTTTTCTACCTGAATGTTCTGTTCTAAAATAGCTCTGGCCTGTTTTGCTAAAATGTCTCACAAAAATTTGACATCTTTCTTATATTTGGAACTGTGTTTGATACTGTTACTTTCTAGGCTTCCCTCACCCAGGAAAGACTTACCTTTTACCTCCCTGTTCCTTGTTGGAAGTTTTCTCAAAAGCTTCAACACTTCAAACTAAGCATCACTATTATTCCTCCTCCTTCTCATCCTCCCCCCTCTCCTCCTCCTCCTGTCTTAATATGTAGCCATGGCTGGACTGAACTCACAGGGATCAGCCTCAGCCTCCAGGCACTAGGATTTGTTCTTCTTTTGAAGAACACATATAAACCTTAACTGATTGTACTAATGATGATAACCACTAGCACATATCAAATTATTAGAAGTATTCTACACAATAATTAATTTCTCACAACTCTATATTTTAACAAATGAAGAAACTGGAAGGTTAAGCAGCTTGTCTTGAGAGCTACTAAGCACTGGTTCTAGGATTTATAACCAGGCTACCTAGTTCCTGAAGCAGTAATAACTACTAAGAGTTTGGGCTGGATGTGGTGGTACATGCCAGCACTTGGGAGGCTAAAGCTGGAAGATCACACGTTCAAGGGTTTGTCTGGGCTACACAAGAGACTCAAGGAAGGTGAAAAAAGTTTGGAAAAGATATGCTTTCTTTCTTTCTTTCTTTCTTTTGGGGGGGGGG
>NW_022196897.1:77801026-77801350 GCF_008632895.1 Mastomys coucha | reverse complement strand
TGGCCTCAAACTCAGAAATCCGCCTGCTTCTGCCTCCCAAGTGCTGGGATTAAAGGTGTGCGCCACCATTACTCAGCCTTGCTTTCATATAGAACCCAAGACTACCACCCACAACGGGCCCACCCACCCTTGATCACTAACTGAGAAAATACCTTACAGTTGGATCTCAAGGAGGCATTTCCTCAAGGGAGGCTTCCCTTCTCTGTGATAACCCCAGCTTGTGTCATGTTGAAACACAAAACCAGTCTGTACAATTGACCCCTTGTCATCTTGACACACAAACACACCACTATTAAGCCTCAACCCTCACTTTCTTATTCATTC
>NW_022196897.1:77790008-77800805 GCF_008632895.1 Mastomys coucha | reverse complement strand
ACACTGCTGTCTTCGGCTGCAACTAGGCTTCACCAATAGCCGCTCATAGGCTTTCTTCATGGTGCCAAACCTCAACTCCTTTGTATGACCCCTTCAGTCCCGGGCCATCAATTGCAACTGAGGCTGCACTTTCACCAATGGCCTTCCATGGCCTCTCACAGTGCCGAGCCTCAGCTGCTCTTCATGACCCCTTCATGCTTTCAAAACCAGTACCACCTGGGTGACTCTTACACATTACCAAGTCCAGCGGCAGCTTGAGGTACAACCTTGGCTATCTCTAGAACACAGCTTCTTTGTGCTCTCAGAAAACACTTCCCAGAAGATTTCACCTCAATGATGCTGGTCTCTTCTTAATCACCACTAATTTCTTAGCTCCAGCTAAACAGCACCAATAGTCCCAGTAACGCATAGGTTTCACATTAGTAGTTCTGGTATCTTGTTAATCACAGCTGATTCGTCAGCCCCAGCTAACTAAAACCACAGAATCTTCACAATAAAAACAACATGGCCCTGGTAAGAGTCTTTAATCTTCCCTCTGAAATTTCACAAGCCAGGCCTCCATCTTCTGCACTGTTCTCAACATTATCTTCCAAGCTCCTACAGAACATCCCACATAGCTCTTAACACCCAATGGCTCTTCTAGCCCAAAGTTCCAAAGTCCTTCCACAGTCCTCCCCAAAACATGGTCAATTTGTCACAGGAATACCTCACTATGCTGGTACCAATTAGTCAGGGTTTGTTTTCCTGAACAAACATCATGATCAAGAAGCAAGTTGGAGAGGAAAGGATTTATTCAGCTTACATTTCCACATTGCTGCTCATCACCAAAAAAAGTCAAGACTGGAACTTAAGCACGTCAGGAAGCAGGAGCTGATGCAGAGGCCATGGAAGGATGTTACTTACTGGTTTGCCTCCTCTGGCTTGCTCAGCTTGCTTTCTTATAGAACCCAAGACTACCAGCCCAGGGATGGTACCACCCACAACAAGCCCTCCCACCCTTGATCACTAGTTGAGAAAATGCCTTAAAGCTGGATCTCAAGTAGGCATTCCTCAAGGGAGGCTCCTCTCTCTAGCTTGCATCAAGTTGACAAGCAAAACCAGCCAGTATACTAGGCACGGTGGGGCAGATTATAATCCTAGCACTTGGGAGGCTGAGATAGGATCAGTTCAGCTTGGAAAATACAGTAAAACCTGACGCTTTTTTTCATTGCGATGGCAAGAAAAGAACTTACAAAATTATGTCTTGACTGCAGTCTTTTAGTGAGACAGATGCCATGAAAGAAACACCCAGTTCCCTATCTACCTCACTCCTCTTTATCAATGTTTTCCACAGAGCACTGTTTTAGCCTAAATTCCCACCCTTACCAGATTCATTGCCAACTATACTCTCCACTGGAATAAACTTCACAAGGGTAGGAACACTCCTATCAGCTTCTGTATCACTGATCTAATATATCTAATGAGCTTTATACTTCTGAAAAAGAGCAAAGTCTGAAAGGTGGTTGAAAGAAAAGTCACAACCAAAAAATAGCTTGATGTGGGGCTGGAGAAGTAGCCCAGCATACATCTTGCCTAACAAGCACAAAGCCCTGATCTTCAACATTACATAGGACAAGTGTGTTCATTCATGCTTATAATCCCAGTACTAGGAAGATAGAGATAAGAGAATCAAGAATTCAAGCATAGTGTAGACTCAAATGCAAAAACAAAGTTTACCTAGAGAAATAGCTTATCAATTCTAAGAGCAAAAGACACAGAGGACAACTCAAGCACAGTTAACCCTTACCTACAAACACAGAAGACTAACTACAAGGGGAGGGAAGGTACTCAAGTAAGTCTGCAGCTCCAAACCTTTCACTAGCAGTTCCAAATACATATGACTTCCTACATGCACATTGAGAAGGCAAGAAATTCAGCAATGAATGCCAATGCTCTACATGCAGTAGAGCCTGGGCCTGTGTTTGCTCATCTCTATCCCATCCTCGGTGACTACCACAAGGCTGCCTTGAACGAAAGACTACTAATCTGAATGACATCTAAGATCACTGCTCTAGGACAGCACAGAAGTAACACTTGAACACTTTTTAAAAATTTTTATTTTTTTTTAAAGAAAGACAAGTTTACGATTTACATTTGTTTACTGGCGAAGATTGAGACAGGGACTCCATGAAGGAGTAATGCCTAAACCAAGGACGGAGGCAACATCCACAAATGTACATTTCTACATCCACACTGGGAAAGCAAGAAGTCCTCCACTGAACCACCACTGCTCTATGTACTATGGGAAGCTCATCCTGAGCTCAATCACAAAAAGGAAAAGGAAAAAATTTCAAAAGCTAAACCTATGACAGAGAGGCTAAAAAAGAAAAAAATACATGAATTACAATCCCCAAAATAAACAAAACAACAAAACAGGAAAACTGTAAGTTACCCAAAGCATAGGGGCAGGCTGTTGTAAGGCACACTTCTGGACAAGCAGAGACCATAACAAGAAACTGAAAGCCTTGAGCTTATGAGGAATGGAGAAAGAAACAAGGATTATGATGACTAAAAGCACCTCGATTTGTACTTTTAAGTTGGTTTTGTTGTTTTTGTATGCTACGCCACAGGACAAAATATTTATATCCCATTCCAAAATTATCAAGATAGAGACCTATCTTTTTTGAAAGACCTTGATATGTTGTTATGTTAACACCACTTTAATTTTGTTTTGGAGAGAGGGTTTCTGTGTGTAGCCTTAGCTGTCCTGCAACTCACTCTTTACACTAGACTGGTCTCAAACTCAGATCTGCCTGCCTCTGCCTCCCAAGTACTGAAATTAAAGGCATGTGCCACCAGCACTCAGCAGCAACGCTTTTTTCCTAATTTATTTAAAAGTAAGATAGATGAGGAGAAAATAAATTGAGCTAAACTATCCATTCATGATGATACTGAATGAAGTTCATAAAAATTCAGGTTCAGCATTAATAAAGCAAGATAAAAAAAATCACCAAAAGAATAAAAGTCCTATAATTTCCCTCACATACACCAAAAATATATTACAAATTATACAGTATAAAAACATAAGCTTTTCGGGGCTGGAGAAATAGTTCAGTGGTTAAGAGTACTGGCTGCTCTTCCAGAAGACCTGGGTTCAATTCCCAGCACCCACGTGGCAGCTCTCAACTGTCTTCAACTCCAGTTCCAGGGATCTGATACTTTCACATAGTTATACATGCAGGTAAAACACCAATGCACATAAAATAAATAAATATAAAAAAATAAAAAGCAGGGCTGGAGAAACAGCTCAGTGGTTAAGAGCACTACCTGCTCTTCCAGACGTCTTGAGTTCAATTCCCAACAACCACATGGTGGCTCTCAACCATCTGTAATGGGATCTAATGCCCTCTTCTGCTGTGTCTGAAGACAGCTACAGTGTACTCACAGAAATAAAAAAATAAATAAATAATGTAAAAAAAGAAAAAGCATTTCCTCTTTTAGTTAAGGGGGGGTTATTTCAGTAACTCTGGTCCAGGCCACATTCCAGAAAACACTCTTGAGGCTTTTGCCTTTTTTGTCTTGTGTTGGTTTTTGCTGCTGTTGTTGTTGGTTTTTTCTTTTTTTTTTTTTGTTTTTTTTGTTTTTTTTGTTTTGTTTTGTTTTTCAAGACAGGGTTTCTCTGTGTAGCCCTCGCTGTCCTGGAACTCACTTTGTAGACCAGGCTGGCCTCGAACTCAGAAATCTGTCTGCCTCTGCCTCCCAAGTGCGCCACCACTGCCCAGCTGTTGTTGCTTTTTGAGGCAGTCTCCAGATGTTAACTCAGGCTGACCTAGAACTCATAATTTTCCTGCCTCAATCTCTCTGGAGTGTTGGATTTTAAAGTATGTACAGCCATAGCTATTTGAAGCTTATATCTCTTAATTATCCACAAGAACCCTCTTACCAAAATATAAAATAATTCAGTCATAATGTAAACATTTCTGAAATCCCAAGAGATAGCCCAAGATATAGCATCAAGTAGTGGTTCACACTGGTAACCCATTACTTGAGGTAGAGGCAGGAGGATCAAAAGAGCTCAAGGTCATCCTCAGCTGCATAGTCAATTTGAAGCTAGCCTGGAATACAAGAGATCCTGCCTCAAAAACTCCAGAACAGCAATACACAAACAAACAAACAAAAAAAAAGCATACAGAA
Source organism: Mastomys coucha (assembly GCF_008632895.1). Taxonomy (NCBI): domain Eukaryota; kingdom Metazoa; phylum Chordata; class Mammalia; order Rodentia; family Muridae; genus Mastomys; species Mastomys coucha. The sequence continues at coordinate 77,796,632 of NW_022196897.1, read as the reverse complement.
ATTAATCAAGTAAAATTTATATGAATTCTATAGAAAAGTAGAGAAGCTGAAGAGTCTCAATCCTATTAACTTCACCCATAACTAAGTTCATTATCTGCCTCAATTCAACTTAAACTTCTGCCAGTTCTTTCTTACCATTCAAAATGTTACTAATCTTTTTCTTCATGACATACATAGCAATCGCCATTTCTTATTTGTCATTCATTAGCAGTCCCTAAGACATCTCTTACAACTATAAATTCCCAGCGGACAATGTTACTTCTACCATCATAAAAGTTCTCTTGAAAGAATATATAATTTTGGCTTAATTACCAACCTAGAGTCTACACACTTACAAAAAGTACCAAGGTCCTGATAACTAAGATAAAGATTTGAATTTCATGGACCATCAGAATGGCTCAGAAAATGGGATTACTATCAAGCCAGATAACCAGAATTCACTTGGGAACCATGTGCTGGAGAGAAATGACTCCTGAAAATTGTCCTCTGACATCCACATGCATACATGGCATGCCCAAGTGCAGACAGACACACAGACACACAATCAATCACCATTTAAATCTTGCTAATCTCAGGAGTAGGGGTGTGGCTCTGTGGCAGAGCACATGCACGTGGCCTTGTGTTCAAAATTCCCAGCAATAATAAACCTCACTGACCTTACACATACATTAAAGAAAAAAAATTAGAAAAGCAATGTAAAATCGTATCATCTTTCTAAAGTTCATGAAGCATCTTAAAACTGTGTAGAAACAGATTTTCACAATCAGTACTCCCGTAAAGTCAATTCTCCTATGAATTCTACATACTGAGGAAACTTATCCAACCTAGAATGACCTCCAAGACTTTTTTTTCTACAAAGAATAACGGATTAGGATCATGACAGATTAGGATCACGACACTTAATTAAAAGAAATTAATAAAAACACTTAGACCTTAAGTCCTTGAGAAAGAAAAGAGAAACAGTGAAATTCACAAAAGATTCATCTTCCCTGAGCGGTGGTGGCTCACGCCTTTAATCCCAGCACTTGGGAGGCAGAGGCAGGCAGATTTCTGTGTTCGAGGACAGCCTGGTCTAGAGAGTGAGTAGGGCAGCCAGGGCTATACAGAGAAACCCTGTCTCAAAAAACAAAAAAACAAAAAAAAAAAAAAAAAAATTTTTCAAAACTAAAAGATTCATCTTCAATTATGTTTGAATAATTTCTACACAGACTTTTGAACTCAAATAAAATTACTAAACCACTAACCAAATACAAAAAAAGAAAAAAGGTTTCAAAAGAGACTCCTTTAATTCCCTTTAGATACCCCCTAGAAAAGACCTTCACAAGAACCTAAATTCAAAATCTTAACTATCTTCCATCTTGCACTACGTACTTAACACCATTGCAGAAAAAGTTTCAGAGCAAGCTGAAAAGTGGAATCAGTATTAATCAGAAGTAAAGTGGAAATAAACAAGATTAGAGTAAACAAAACTAAACTATTCTTACTACTTTTTCTAAAATGATACAAACTTCGAAAAAACTAATCCAGTCAAAACATCACTTGCTCCCTTAATGTCTGAAGCCTCCAGTAACACAGTATATTTGTAAGAAAGAAGAGTTGCAAGCAAATGAGAAACCACTGTTAAGTAAAAAGGGACCAGTAAAATGGGAGAATAGTGAACTATTAAAGACAAAAAGAAACTTACAGCACATTTAATGATCTGTCGAGGTCATAGAGAAAAGTCACGTCCCATACCTGAGCCTCGGTTTCCCTGCCCCTAAAGACTAGAAGTGACATTTTGTTCCAAGAACTGGAGGGCCTAGTTTCAAGAGCCTCCACCTACTCAAAGGGCACTCGGAGGCTGGACTCAGCGGGGGTCCCCAGTACAGCTGAGGCATGACATCCGGAACCTGAGTTGTAGGAAAGCAGAAAGGGTCTAAGAAAGCCAAGCTCCCACAATCTAGGGGTGACGACACGCGTCCAGGACCCGACATCCTCTCTCTACACGACCCAGCCGGCAGTTTCAGCATCTCTCCCTCCTTCCGGCTTCTCGCTCAGTTCCGGGCCGCCCTCCGGCCGCGCCCCCGGGCGCAACCCCCTTCACAACGCGCGCCCCAGCGGGCCGCGCGCTCGCCCACCGGCCGGCGCTAAGGTCTCCTCCAGACTTGGGCGGAAGGATGCCGGACCGGGCCTCCCAGGCTCCTCCCGGGCCTACCTGCGAGGAGAGTGAGAGCTCGGCCCGAAGGCCAGCGAGCGCACGCAGCCACGGACGGAAGGCGGGGAAAGGCAGAAGGAAGCGAGGGGTCCGCTCGACCGACCAGCGGAAGAAAGCGGCCAGAGCCCGGGGCCTCCGGGATAACTCAGTCCAGGACCTGGCACCGCCGCCGCCGCTCCGGAGACATCAACCAAGAAGACGCCGCAAAAGATCATCGAACACACGAACGCCCAGACATCAAAGGAAGAGCGCCCCAGCAATCGTTCAAGGCACTATAGCCGAGTGCCGAAACATTGCTCAGCTCCTACTGCAAATCCGGCTGCCTCCCTAGGCATAAATAAACAAATCCAGATCATAAACTGTAGCGTAGAGTAGGCTGGGTTTCTGCCCTTTTCTGTTGATGACCGAGTGTTGAAGTAATTTAGAGAACTAAATGTTTGAAACAGGAGCACGCTTGTAATCCCTGCATTTTAGGAAGAGGAGGCATGAGGATTTGGAGTTCAAAGTCATATTCAGTTCAGGGCAAGGGCAACTTGGACTATATGAGACCTTGTCTTAACTGAAAAAGGAATTAGTCTTTTGTGAGCACATTGATTGAAGATAAATCATAGTAGAATAAAGCTCGTCTTAATAGTTTAACGACTACCCTACACTTACAGACTTCTCATACTACTTGTCCCAGTTCACTTCTTGATTCTTTTTTTATTTTATTTTTTTTTTATTTATTATATGTGAGTACATTGTAACAGACACTCCAGAAGAGGGAGTCAGATCTTATTATAGATGGTTGTGAGCCACCATGTGGTTGCTGGGATTTGAACTCAAGACCTTCGGAAGAGCAGTCAGTGCTCTTGACTGCTGAGCCATCTCTCCAGCCCCCACTTCTTGATTCTTTATTTCCTCTCAGAGCTGAAGAAAACTGAACAACCTCTATGAATGCTCCGGTTGAGTTTGACAAGCAAATCCAAGATGGAACACCTTAAGGTGGGCGGGGAAAGTTCCTATGCCTTGTTTTTAAATTTTTATTCTTTTGGTTTTGTTTGTTTTGCCAGACAAGGTTTCTTTGTGTACCCTTGGCTGTTAGGGAACTGGATCTATAGACCAGGTTGGCCTCCAACTCACAAAGATTTGCCTGCCTCTGCCTCTGGCATTAAAGGTGAGCACCACAACCTCTCAGCATATTCTATTCTTTCTCAAAAAACACTTACTTCTCTTTTATTTTCTTCCAAAGATCTAAAGCCACAGTCCACAATGTGCTTTTAGTTAGCTAAGTAGCTAGTTAACTAATGAGTTTTTAGAGACAGGATTTCATGTAGCCCACACACTGGTCTTGAACTCTGTGTAGCCAAGAATGACTTTGAGATTCTGATGTACTATCCTTCATGTTCCAAATTTGGAGTGTGCCTGAGGATTTGTGAGAGATTGAGGTGGAGGCTCGAACTCCATAGCCTGGCTGGCTTGGAACTCATTGTGTATGTAGCCCAAATTGACCTCATCCTCACAGCAATCCTTTTGCCTCAGGTTACTTGAGTGCTGGGATTATAAGCAACCATGCCTGGCTTTAAAAACAAAACAAAACAAAACAAAACAAACAGAATCTCACGATGAATTCCATATTACTTGATTTGTAGCTGAGCCTAACAACTGTACTGGCCAAACTCCGTATTGTACAATCAGTATGTTGTCTCTAGATATTTTTCATGTGATAGGCATTTGCTCCTCTTGAGAATAGGCAATTACAATATCATTGTTTATAATTAGGTCTTCTTGGACATAAGCAAACAGAAGTAATATTGTACATCTTTAATCCCAACTTTCTGGAGGCTGAGGCAAGGGAGATTGCAATAGGAGGGTTTGAGGCCAGCCTTGGCCAAAAAAAGACCAAAAAAAGCAAGCAAACAAACAAACAAAAAACCCAAAAGAGCCACACATGCCAGCCCATGCCTTTTATCCCAGCACTTGGCACTCAGGAAGCACAGGCAAACAGATCTCTGCGAGTTCACGAGGCCATCCTGATCAACACAGTGAGTTCCAGGACAACTAGGACTACATTGTAAGACTCTGTTCCCCCTGCCTGCCCCCCGCCGAAAAAGACAAAAAAAGTCCAAACCTGAAACAAGGTACAAGTTTATTTTTCTACCATATAAAAAATCCAAAGGGCTGGAGAGATGGCTCAGCGGTTAAGAGCACTGACTGTTCTAGAGGTCTTGAGTTCAATTCCCAGCAATCACATGGTGGCTCACAACCATCTGTAATGGGATCTGATGCCCTCTTCTGGTGTGTCTGAAGACAGCTACAGTGTATTCACATAAATAAAATAAATCTTTAAAAAAAAAAAAAAGAAAGAAAAAATAAATCCAAAAATGTACAATTTAGAGTAAATCAGGCTCCATTCAACTTCAGGGACCAGGCTCCTTCTTAGTGCCTTTCTCTGTTCAATAAATGGCTTTTATCTATTTCCAAATAGTTACTGAAGAGCAGACTTTATATCCAGATTCCCCTCCCCAGCCCAGTATCCATATTCCAGCCACCAACACTGAAAATAGCAAAACTAAACCTCCTTGTTATAGGGCACATCATAGGACTTCCCAGTTACACTCTACTGGCCAGAATTTAGTTACATAGACACAATTGTAGACACTCTGTCCTCCAGACATGACATGCTGTTGCCATCTTGGAATCAGAACAGCTGTTTTTCTATAAGATTGGGTCTACTGGTGGATAATAACATCCCCTGATAGGAAGGGGGCTCTAGGAGAGGTGCACTCAAGGACATATAATGACTAGAGGAGGCAGAGGCTCTTGAGTGGTCTAGCTGCCATAAGCTGCCCATTTTCCTACGAGTAACCGCTTGCTCATTCTTCTATAAGCAACTCTCACTGGCTCAAGCTAAACCTGGGTGGAATTATTTATTTAATCGGCCATCGATGCCTTATTTATGATGAATAGGTGTTTTGTTCACATGTCTCCAGGAAAAACAACACTTGTTACCTGAACAGTTGAGGAACAGAATCAAAGAGGAGATGGGGAGGAGTAAAGATGAGTTGGGGAAGAGTTAGTTGTATAGTCCTTGCTGTGGGTGATAAGACCTGCAACAGAAACTAAGCCATGTGAGGATAGAGCTGGCTCACAGGCATTTCTGATAAGGCCATCCTTCTCCATGGGGTGTGGAATGTCATGTTCTTGTTATGGTGCCATAGCTTTGTCCCTGATGTGGGTGATAAGATATGTAACTGAGATGTTACTCCCTGTAAAGGTAGAGCATTTATGGGAGAATCACTGAATGATTCTTTCTCTATATGAAAATGGAATACCTGACTCCTTGGTAAAAGGGGGCCTACTCCATGAGTACAAGAGTACATAGCACCCTGAAATGGTTGACATAGTAGAAAATATATATTACAGTCTCTGAAACTGGAACATATGGGATGGGGAAGTAAACAGATTATGGTGTCAGTTATGTGAACTTTGCCATAAGACATGCAACTGAGGTTCAGCTACTTCTTCAGAAAGTAGGAGCCAGCATAGGGCACTAGCCCCTGAATTATCAGGAAAATGAAGAGCCAGCTGTGGCACTGCAAGCCTTTAACCCCAGCACCAGGCAGGCAGAGGCAGGCAGATCTCTGTGAGTATAGAACCAATTTAGTCTACATACTGAGTTCCAGACCAGCCACTGCTACATAGTACAGAGTACAAGTTTTGTTTTGTTTTGTTTAATGTTTTTGGAAGAAGGTGGGTGAAAATGATGAGGTAGAATTATCAGTTTGTTGGGGTTTTGATTGTTTTGTTTTGTTTTTTCAAAACAGGGTTCCTCTGAGTAGCCCTGGCTGTCCTGGGACTCACTCTGTAGACCAGGGTGGTCTCAAACTCAGAGGCCACCTGCCTCTGCCTACCGAATGCTGGGATCAAAAGCATGTGCCACCACTGCAAGCTTTGTGTATGTGTGTTGTTTCTCACATAAAGAAAAGAGTACAGCTGGGCAGTGGTGGCACATGCCTTTAATCCCAGCACTTGGGAGGCAGAGACAGGCAGATTTCTGAGTTCAAGGCCAGCCTGGTCTACAGAGTGAGTTCCAGGATAGCCAGGGCTATACCGAGAAACCCTGTCTCGAAAAACCAAAAAGAAAAAAAAAAAAAAGAGTACAAATTAGAATCTCTTCTAGGATCTGAAAACTTAGAAGCCAAAGGAAGTATTGGGAAGTGGGGCAGGGAGGTAGAATTAACAAAAAAAAATCCCTGTGAGACCCAATATTTAGTACAGAGGAAAAGAAAACATATGAATCAGCATGCAGACACAGGCCTGGTATAATCAGGAACTAATCTGCATCTCAACTGCCTGAATTGGGGAACTTTTTAAATTATTTGTGTGTGTGTGTGTGTGTGTGTGTGTATACCACATGCTTGCGGGGCCCCTGAAGCTATAGTTACAGA
>NW_022196897.1:77779454-77789909 GCF_008632895.1 Mastomys coucha | reverse complement strand
CTCTCTCTCTCTCTCTCTCTCTCTCTCTCTCTCTCTCCCTCGATAGACCTTACTTCTTAATTATGTGTATGTATGTGCTGAGTGTGGGTCTTTGCATCAAGTCCTGCTTTGACATCTGCCTTAGCTTCCATTCATGATAGACTGTAACCTGTAAGATGAAATAAATCCTTTCCCAAATTGTTTCTGGTCATGGTGTTTATCACAGCAATAGAAAAGAAAACCAGAAACACTAAAAAAGAAAGAGAGGGGGAAAGAGAGGCTAATTCAGCAGGGAATAGGGCTTCAGTGTTTTTTCTCGGCTTGTGGGTGGAACATGATTTTTATTTGTTTGTTTGTTTGTTTGGTTGGTTGGTTTTTGGAGACAAGGTTTCTCTGTGTAGCCCTGACTGTCCTAGAACTCACTCTGTAGACCATGCTGGCCTTGAACTCAGAGAAATTTACCACCTCCCAAGTGCTGGGACAAAAAGTAGCATGAGTCATCATGCTTTATAGAATAGGAGTTGCTCTATGGCTCCGAATCATCTAGACTAGAATGTAAATTGTGTTCAAGAAATGCTAAAATAGTCAAGAGCTGCTAAGAAAAGGAAAAGCTGATAGAAGAGGGTCCTGCTTAGGTTTTTTGTTTTGGTTTGTTTTTTTTTTGTCAAATTGACACACACTAGAATTGTCTTTTCAATTTAAAATATGCCTCCATCAAACCGGAGGGAATTTACGTAATTAATGATTGCTGTGGGAGGGGCCAACACTCCCTGAGCAGGTGGTCATGGGTGGCATAGGAAAGCAGGCTGAGACAGGCAGTGGTAGCACATGCCTTAATCCCAGCACCTGGGAGGGAGAGGCAGGCAGATTTCTGAGTTTGAGGCCAGCCTGGTCTACAACACAAGTTCCAGAACAGCCAGGGCTACACAGTGCAACCCAGTAAGCCAAGCCAGTAAGAGTACCCAACCTTCCTTCATGGCCTCTACTTCAGTTCTTGCCTCCAGGTTCCTGCTCAGACTTACTTATATGGACTGTGTTTGAAGTTGTTGGCTGAAATAAACCCTTTCATCCCCAAGTTATTTTTGGTCATGGTGTTTTATCACAGCAATAGAAACCTAACTAGGACCAGGAGCCACCACAAAACAAATGTGGCAAGATTTGTGCAGAGTCAGAGTTTGTAGGGGAAAAAGTTGACAGCCAAATTCAGTGCTTATGAGTCTCTAGCAGCCTAGCAGAGTCTCACTAGCAATTAATGCTTGTTAGGTGGAGGGAAAAGAGACTTGTTCAGTGCCATAACTGCCCATCCCTTGCCCAGGTTTTTATAAATCATCTCAAACTTGTTGGTTCACCAAACTAGGCTTGGCTAGAATCATTTCTTTGTTCAACATGTTATCGACTCTCTAACAACATATTGGGTCAAACATATTGGTTCATATCTCCCTAGAAAAGTCACACCACACCTAACTGTAAGAAAAACTGGGACTTAGTCTATATCCTGGGTAGCTATGTGACCTCTATAAGTCAGGGACAAATTGACACATACTAGATGACAACTCAGTAGGCAAGCTATCATATTCTGGAGGTAGGTGACAAATAGGCAAATAGTTTTCCTTCCTTGTCTCCTCTCATCTTTTGAAAAGCTTCTTTCACAGGGAGGCTTTGAGGTATGGAGTTTAGATCTAGAATCTTTACTCAGATCTGACAACTACAGTATTTTGAAACCTTGACACAATGAAAGAAAGCTAAAGACATTAATATCAAGAGTACAAGAATTTCCAGACCAGTCTCTGGCTGCTATAGGGAGCAATGCCACCTCCATGTCCACACGTGTGCAGTGAATGGCCACTTGGAACTGCTCCTGTTCCCTTCCTGATCAAGAGGAATAAGCAGACTTACTTCACCAAGGCCATTGATCTGAAGGCCCACAACTCCTTCAGCTACAATGAGCTGATTCACCACAAGACTGTAGGATTAGAGCCTGTGACCAATGGCTAAGAGGTAATTGCAACCGTGAAACAGAGATCTGGTCACTGTTTTGTTTTGTTTTGTTTTTGTTTTTGTTTTTGTTTTTGTTTTTTTGTTTTTGTTTTTCCAGACAGGGTTTCTCTGTGTAGCCCTGGCTGTCCTAGAACTCACTCTGTAGACCAGGCTGGCCTCGAACCAGAAAAAGGCGTGCGCCACCACTGCCCGGCAGACCTTGAACTCTTGATCCTCCAGTAGAGAACCCAGACTTTAATGCATGTTAGGCAAGCCCTCTACCAAAAAAGTTATAACCCCAGAACCCTGCAGACACTTTGAGAAAAAAAGCAATTGTAGTTTTCCACACATATGTATAACTATCCTCTGCAAATGCAAATACTTGAAAAACTGAGGCTAGACTACTTTGTGAGACCACAGGCAAGATGATTTATGAACAGAAATATAGAACAGAACAGGGTATAGTGCTTCCTTGGTTATCATAGCCTCTTTCTTCTCTGCCTAGAGCAAGAAGAGAAAGGGCTGCAGGCACCAGCAGAGGTCTACCAGTTTGCAGACATTTGTCTGCATGTGAATTGTTTCAATTTTACAGTGAACAACTGACTACTTGAACTTCATCAGGATCAGACTGAACAACAGAGATCCAGAGTTGAAATCCTCAAGCCTCTAGGATTCTTCTCACACTGGAGGATGGATTCCTAACAAGAAACCAGATAGATACAAGTTGAGAGCAGCCTGGGCTGTGCTGATGTCCCCCTGTAAGTGGCATGGACATGTAACAGCTCACTGTTGTGCTGGTTGTTGACTCTTGTGTTCTAGAAGGTTCTCCTTATGGAGAGACTCCCTTCCCTTGAACTTGAAGGTAGGAGAATGCCCCTCGCCCCGAGTTTCTTCCTGTTATAATGATCAACTGGACACAGGATTTTCAGTGCTGAAGCTGTGACAGCCCTGAGCAAAGCAGGATAGTTTGTCATCCTAAGAATAGACCTTACCCTGTCAATCACACAGGATTTAGAAAGACTAAACAAGGAAAAGCGGACTGGAAAATGTTAATTTTGAGTCTCTTATCTCTTATACATACAATTTTGTACAATCTTGGTAGAATGTAGAAAATAAAATAGGCCCAAGCACATGGACACTGTAATGTCTTTCAGTTTCTTTTCTTTTTCCCAGCATTTGGAAGGCAAGAGCGTGGCAAGTTTGAGGATAAACTAGGCTACGGAGTTTATAAGGGAGATAAAACAAGCTTTTGATGTTAAGTTTTGCAAAGCAAGTAGAATGCTTCTTAGTGTGTGCTAGGTTCTTAGTTTGATTTCCTAGCACAAAAATAAATAAAACCCAAACCAGGCATGGTGGCACACATCTTTAATCCCACCATTCTGGAGGCAAGTGGATCTCCAGAAGTTCCAGAACAGCAGGGCTACACAAAGAAACCCTGTCTCAAAGAAAGAAAGAAAAAAGAAAGAAGGAAAGGAATAAAGAAAGAAGGAAAGAAAGGAGGGAGGGAGGGAAGGAGGAAGGAAAGCAAGCAAGCAAGCAAAAACAACAAAAAGCAGGTGGCTAATTAAAGAAACCCTGTCTCAAACGGATAGATAGATAGATAGATAGATAGATAGATAGATAGATAGATAGATAGATAGATAGATAGATAGAAAGATAGATAGATGATCAATCAATCTATAGATAGAGCAAGCAAAAATAACAAAAAACAAAACAAAAAAAAATTTAAAAGGCAGGGCAGTGGTGGCACACGCCTTTAATCCCAGCACTTGGGAGGCAGAGTCAGGCAGATTTCTGAGTTCGAGGCCAGCCTGGTCTACAGAGTGAGTTCCAGGACAGCCAGGGCTACACAGAGAAACCCTGTCTTGAAAAAAACAAACAAAAAAAGAACTCCTGGCTAGCCTGGGCTGCATACTGAGTTCTAGGTCAGATAATGCTACTTAGTGAGACTCTGTCTTGACAAAAGTAAAACCAAGCAAACAAAAACAGAGCTAGGTACTATGGCATGTCTGTCATTCTAGTACTTGGGAGGCTAAGGCAGGAAAATTGGTGAATTTAAGGCCACTCTGAACTAAATAGTGAGTATCAGGCTAGTCATGGGTATATAATGAGATCTGCTCTCAAACTAAACAGAAAAAAAATATACAAAGAACAAAATGTAACAAAGTCTTCATTGTATAATGGTTCAGAAATAGTTTCCAATCAACTATCCACAGTCCCACATTCAGGACCTCCTTGAACTCATTAAATTGACTCTCCTGCCAAGCCACCCACTTCACAGAAGAAGATAAGGATGAAAAACAGCATTTGGAGTAGAAATAAACAGCAGATAATAATCCAAAATTGTTTCTAATCTTTAGGATGAGTCACCCTCGATTTATTTCCACATTCCTCTGTCATCCTCTGTTCACTTCTTTGAACGTCACGTCACCAGATTAACACTGCCAAAGGCAGGTAGAAAATGATCCAAGAGGCCAGCTCAGAGGTGTCACATGATGAGTGACTAAGAAAATGGAACGAGACAATCCTCAGGAAAATCTTTTTAGTTCTAGCCAAGACACCAATGTGTGAACCTAATTCACACTTGTATTATCCCTATTAGGTTATTTTTACAACAGTGAGATTTTAGAACAAGACTTGTTAGGGGATTATTTATTTCCTGGGAAGTTCTGTCTATCACTCTGCATATAATATTCTAAACTCTTAAGAGTTTATTTCAAGCCATGCTTTATACTTCAGCTTTTTTAAAAGATTTATTTATTTTATATATGTGAGTACACTGTCAATGTCTTCAGACACACCAGAAGAGGGCATCCAATTTCATTACTGATGGTTCTGAGCCACCATGTGGTTGCTGGGGATTAAACTCAGGACCTTTGGAAGAACAGTCAGTGCTCTTAACCACTGAGCCTCTCTCCAGCCCCTATACTTCAGCTTTTTAAAGACAGGACTCACACAGTGGGCCATTCTGGCCTAGTACTATGTGGTGCATATAGATTGGCTTTGAAATCATAATATAACTGCCTCAACCAACCAAGAGCTGGAACTATAATCATGAGCCACTATACCCAGCTCCAACACCTGTTTTCACCCCAGAAATGTCCTTTCTACAAAGAATTTCAAAACATACTATGTAAGCATTCTCACATCATAGCCAAAGGAAACATAACCAAGACAGGTCTGGTGGCATAGGAGGTGGCATAACCTCCAGCTACTCAGGAGGTTGAGGCAGGAGGATCACAAGGCCACCTTGGGCAACAAAGTAATAAAATGGAAAAAAAAAAAGTGAGCTAAGGATTTGGTTCTGAGGAAGAGCACTTGTATGTTATTCAGAAAGCAGACTCTGTAAATTTAATCTCAAAATTGCTACATTAAAAAGGGAAAATGGTGCCCAGTGGTGGTGGCGCACGCCTTTAATCCCAGCACTTGGGAGGCAGAGCCAGGCAGATTTCTGAGTTCGAGGCCAGCCTGGTCTACAGAGTGAGTTCCAGGATAGCCAGGGCTATACAGAGAAACCCTGTCTTGAAAAACAAAAACAAAAGGAAGCAGCAGCACCAAGCCATCAAGATACCTCAGCAGGGGGCTGCAGAGATGACTCAGCAGTTAAGACCACCAACTTCTCTTCTAGAGGTCCTGAGTTCAATTCCCAGCAACCACAGGGTGGCTCACAACCATCTGTAATGAGATGTGATGCCTTCTTCCGGTGTGTCTAAGACAGACAGTGACATTGTACTCACATATATAAAATAAATTAAAAGAAGAAAAAGATACTGCAACAGGTAAAGATGCTTGCTGGCAAAACTGATAGAAGTTTAGTCACTCACAAGTTGTCCTCTGACCTCTATACATGCACCATGCACCCCTCCCACATAATATGTAGTCTAGTTAGATATGAATTTTGTAAACTTGTAGATATGAATTTTGTAGGAATCTCTTGCTCAATTGAACTGCCAGGGTCTTTAGAATCTGTAATGTATAAACTCGGTATTTTGTCCATATTTTAATTACTTTCTTCAAGTTTGCTCAATCCTTAATCCTGTTCAGCCTCTAACTCTGATTGAAGGGTGGATCCAGGAGAACTGGAATACAGATATTCCCTCAAGTAACTAGATCCAACCCACAGTCCAGTTAGTGCCAGCACATTAAGGATGGCTGGTCCCACTCCCCTAATGTGCTCTTCAAAACAATCCCACAAGTGCACACTGCAAGTTCTTTTATTTCTTTCAGTTCTAAGGACCAAGAGCTCACACATGCTAGGCAAGTGCTCAATTAGAAGCACTTATTAGAAGATCATTTCTCAACTAAATTCATTCTTTTTTTCTATTGCCTATGTAGACAGCAAAGAAGAAAAACAAAGACTCAGGGCGCCAGGCACAATGGCCTAGACCAGTATTTGGGAGGCTGAAGCAGGAGGGCTGCTACAAGTTCCAGGCCAACCTGGGCTACATAGTAAGCACCAGGACAGCCTGTGTTATATAAAAACTGTCTCACACAAACTAGCAATAAATGAATAAATAAATAAATCAGGACAAACACTCCAGATAATTGAAACAACAACAAAATGCTTTGGCCGTGTGTTATTTTCTCCTTTATTGTGTGATTCTTGCAGTTGCAACCAGTGAACTTTCAAAGAATAGTGCACAGCCTGGGGTTCACCGCACATTAGGGAAACACTGTCTTGATTTTGGTCTAGTTGACACATTTGCCCTTGCACTTGCCTGTCTAAAACTTTAAATGTTAATTTATGACAAGTGCACACAGTCAGTACCACTGGATGACTGAACTTCCCAATGGCTGGTAAGGGGAAAGTTGTCAGTTTATTCTAGAAAATCTTCCTCCTCCCTCTACCTTCCATACTAACTAAAATGAGTGAGTATCAGCTCCTGCCGGATTCGATCAGCCTCTAAGTCCAGAGACTCCATTTGCTCATACTCGCCCTCAGGGGGTTGTTCAATGGGTCCAGTCACTGGAGAGGACCAAACATCCATCCCGTGTTCCAGGGAAATGTTGTGAAGGACACAACAAGCTAAAATGATGTGGCTGGATTTCTCCGGTGAGTACTGTAGTGCCCCTTTTGATCCATCCAAGCACCGGAACCTAGAGCAGAGGGTCCGCAAAGTCTTCTCAATCACACTGAGAGTTGCCGAATGAGCCCTATTATACTGATACTCCGCTGGAGTTTCAGGAATGTGTAGTGGAGTCAAGAGCCAGGTGCGGAGAAAGAAGGAACTGTCACCTGCAAAAAAGGCCAAAGAGAACGTGACTGTGAATGGATTACAAACAAAAAGTGAAATTCAGGCTAGTTGTGGTGCTCAAGATGCTGAGACAGGAGGACTACCTCAAGTTCCAGGCCACCCTGAACTGCACAGTGAGACCCAGTCTCACAGAACAAAAACAGGGACATTTGGAAACATAGTGAGGAAGGACAGAAAAATAAACAGCCTTTGGAACCAAAGTATACCACAGCATAATAACCAGAAGAAAATGCTGTCCTAAGATAGTATGGGGAGGGAAGAGTGACGGCTCAGAGGTTAAAAGTACAAGCTGCTCTTACTGAGGACCTGAATTCAATTCCCAGCACCCACACGTGGCTTAGAATAGTCTGTAACTCCAGCTCCAGGGAAATCAACATTCTTTTCTGGCCTCCAAGGATACCAAGCACACACACATAGTATACATGTATGCAGGCAAACTCTCATACACGTAAAAGAAAAAGAAATACTTTTAAATAGAGAGCATGAACTAGTACTGATTGGCCCTTATTCCCCCCTCTGAAGCATATCCAATGCCCACAGTTCTTTATTGCCCCTTTCCTTTTCTCCATGCTGGTGGTGACAGTAGGTGATGAATGTCAAGACTGCAAGCCAACTCCAATATAGGTGGCACAAAGGAGGAATGTCTGCACCTGGGAGGCTGAGGCAAGAAGATGACCAGTGAGGCCAGCCTCATCTACACAGTGAGAACCCATCAAAGAACAAAATGTCACTGCATAAGGCAGTGTTGGCTGGCAATATCCTTGACTAAAACCAATGGACAAAAAGCTGAGGGCTGGGGCTGGAGAGATGGCTCAGCGGTTAAGAGCACTGACTGCTCTCCTGAAGGTCATGAGTTCAAATGCCGGCAACCATGTGGTGGCTCACAACCATCGGTAATGAGATCTTGATGCCCTTTTCTGGTGTGTCTGAAGACAGCTGCAGTGTACTTAGATATAATAATAAATAAATCTTTAACAACAACAACAAAAAAGCTGAGGGCTAACAAATCCAAATCTCAGAACATCTGAAGAAAGGAAGTAGATACACAGGAATCCAATTATTGGCCTCTTTCTTTCTTTCTTTTTTTTTTTTTTTGTTTCGAGACAGGGTTTCTCTGTGTAGCCCTGGCTGTCCTGGTATTCACTCTGTAGACCAGGCTGGCCTCGAACTCGGAAATCTGCCTGGCTCTGCCTCCCAAGTGCTGGGATTAAAGGCGTGCGCCAAGACCGCCCGGTGGCCTTTTCTTTCTTGGTCTTTTATTTTTTTTTAACTTTTCTGGGGGAGAACTCAGGGCCTTGTACAAATAAAGAAAGCACTCTGTCTCAGGGAGAGCCCTCAAAATTCCCTCTTTCTTTTTTATACTTTAATTTTTTATTCTTTTCTTTTCTTATTTTTTCATGTAGTCCAGTTGGCCTGGACCTTACTAAGCAGCTGAGGATAACCTTGAAGTCCTGACCCTCCTTCCTTTACTCCAAGTGCTGGAGCTGTTGACGTGTACACCACCATTCCCTGGAAGGCTCCAAATTCAGAGATACTGCTCTTTATAAAAGGCCTAATAAAAATGACAAAGGTCAGATGTGGTAGCATATATCTTTAATTCCAGCACTTGGGAGCCAGAGTCAGGCAGATCATTGTGAGTTTGAAGCCAGCCTGGTGAGACCCTGTCTTAAGCAAATAAGCCAACCCTATCCCCGCAATCAAACAGGGTACCAAGTTTACAAATCTCTAAATAAAAAGCAATCAAGAAAAAAAGATCTTCTAACAGAAGATCTAAAAACACTCAAGAGGAAAGCTTGTAATTTTACTATTAAGTTTCATGTCTGAAAGTATGACCTGGGGATTTTGTATAATTCCCAGAGATCTGTCTTCCCAGTGTGAGAAGAATAAGAGCTCTATCTGCAGTAGCCATCAGGACTCAGGAGTACTGGATTCTTGGATACTGCAATCACAAAATAATGCTTGTGTAACACGATCTGGGGAAACATGGATGTGATGATGCAAACAATGACAATAAGAAGAGATCAGAAGTGGATTCAAATAACAAGCAGAAGGCATTGCCTTTACGGGATTTCCTTACTAGAGGATCCTGGGAAGTCCTAAGAAAAGCAAACACAAATGGGGAACAAAGTCCTAGTCCAAGAGAACAATGATTTTATAATGTTTAATTGTCCTGACTCACCACCTCTGAAAAACAAAGTAGCTCACACAGAGGTGTGACTTCTTTTAAATCCTAATCAGACACTGAGCCCTGAGAACCAAGGTAAGTACTGTCCTCCTAACCCGCCACCAAGTTCAGTAAATAGTTGACTCTTAAAACAGAGATAGCCACTGTTCCAAAAATAATGAAAGACTTCTTTCATTTTGGAGCTTATGTTTCTAAGACTGGATTAGCTGAAAATAACTGAGATGTCTCACAAAAATTTAAAGTTTATATTTAGCTGGTTTTCTTTTTTGGGACAGAGTCTTATTCTGTAGACCTAAAACTCCCTAAGCAGCTCTTGCTGACCTTAAATTCACAGCAATCCTCTTGCTTCAGCCTCCTCAGTGTTGGGATTATAGGCATGAACTACCATGGCTGGCTTTCTCCTCTGCCACTTGTGTTTGGTTTTGAAGCCAGGGCCTCACGTAGTCCCTGAGCGTCTGATAGGATGTTTTTTCTCTACCTCTCAAGTGCTGCGATTATAAGCGTATACCAACTCCCACTCTTCTCTTAACTGAACTCACTCTTCAAAATACTATGTTAAAAAAAAAAAAAAAAAAGAGGATGTAGAGTAAGCTATGAAGGTATACACAGCAATCCAGCCAGAGCTAAAAAGACAAAATGGAGGAGAGAAATGGAAACATGCTGCTGGACCCTAGCAGGCTCAGAGTAAAGGTGCTTAATATAAATACAAAGCCTGAGGATCTGGGTTTGATTCCTGGAACTGATGTGTAGAAGGAGAGAACTAACTCCTGCAAATTTGTCCACATAAATATAAAAATGTCTTAAAAGGATATTATAAACAATAATGAAAATAATACTTATGATAGACTGAACAGTGACACCTGTGACATACTGAACACAGGGACTGTAATAGGTGATAAGCACGTTTGGGCTCAGAATAAGACCCTTTCTCAGAGCCAGGCGGTGGCGGCGGCAGCGCACGCCTTTAATCCCAGCACTTGGGAGGCAGAGGCAGGAGGATTTTTGACTTCGAGGCCAGCCTGGTCTACAGAGTGAGTTCCAGGACAGCCAGGGCTATAC
>NW_022196897.1:77777217-77779444 GCF_008632895.1 Mastomys coucha | reverse complement strand
AGACCCTTTCTCAGAAAAAGAAAAACAAAACGAAAACAAAGAAACCCAGCTGATCAGTAGTGGCACATGCCTTTAATCCTAGCACTTGGGATGGAGAGCACAGAGGCAGGTGGATTTCTGAGTTTGAGATTAGCCTGGTCTACAGAGTGAGTTCCAAGACAGCCAGGGCTACACAGAGAAACTCTGAACTCAATCCCTGGGACTCACACAAAGGTGGAAATAGAGAATCAATTCCATAGGTTTCTGATCTCACACAAATGCTATGGAATGTATGCACTTAACACTTACACATCACACACATTTCACACACACACAATAAATAAATAAAACAGGCTCCATAGTCACTAGCTGGTTAAAATTCAAGCATCACTGGAAAACAGATACTCATGAGAAGATTAGGATTAGATGGGGAACAGATTATAAATGCTTATGCGATCACTCAGTCACCCATAAGAAATTCTGGGAGATCTTACCCAAAGCTGCTTAACAGCACTAGCGTAAGAGCTGAAGAACGAAGAACTCAAGCTGACTGTTTAGAGAAGCAGTGTGCTTAGAGCCTAGGAGTTTAGGTAACACACCTACTGGGACAGCTAAGGATA
This sequence comes from Mastomys coucha, assembly GCF_008632895.1. Classification (NCBI taxonomy): domain Eukaryota; kingdom Metazoa; phylum Chordata; class Mammalia; order Rodentia; family Muridae; genus Mastomys; species Mastomys coucha. The sequence goes on along the minus strand of NW_022196897.1, from coordinate 77,778,845 downwards.
ATAACAGGAAGAGATGGCATAAAAGGAACTTAAAGTGGAGTGTGATGGCGGATACCTGCAATCCCAGCTACCTTAATATGAGCAGAGAGAAGCCAGTCTGGGAAACAGTGATATGCCTATTTCAAAAAAAGAAAAGACAAGGAAAGAAAAGTAATTTAAATATTCTGTGCCTCTCAGTTTCCTCTTTTATAAAAAACATTAATAATATTACTTGCTTTTTTTTAAAAAAAAAGCAGGGTCTCCTGTTTCCCTGGCTGGTCTTGAATTTCCTAGCACTAAGGAGGCTGAGGTTGGAGGATTATGAGTTCAAGGACATCTCAGGAGTCAGTTTGAGGCCAAACTTGAAGTCAAACCAAAATCCTGTTGAGAAAAAAATGTAAGAGCAGATGTTGCATGGAAATGGTATGTGTAACTGAGAACAGTTAGATGGTGTAACCCCTCACTGTGGCAGGAGTCTGCCCACTTGGCAATGGGGAGGTTTCTCTTTAATGGAGCATTTAAAAATTAAAGACAGGTATTTCCTGAGCATCTACTAAATAGCAGGCACCTCACTTTGATCACATGCAGTACAAATATAGCTAGGGGTTTCCCACTAACAGAGTGGTATACCAACACTTTTGATAAAGCTTTTTCTTTTTTTCAGACAATTCTCACTATGAGGTTAATGTTGTCTTGAAACTTGAAACCCTGCCTGAGCATCCTTCATATACTTCTTTTTCTTCTCCTCTTTCTCCTTCCCTTATTTTCTTTTTTTTCCTGATATTTATTTATTTTATGTATATGAGAACACTGTAGCTGTACAGGTGGTTGTGAGCCACCATGTGGTTGCTGGGATTTGAACTCAGGACCTTCGGAAGAGCAGTCAGTGCTCTTAGCCACTGAGCCATCTCTCCAGCCCCCTTCTTTTCTTTCTTCTCTTTCCTGATACAGGATCCCATGTAACCTAGTATAATGTACATTGTAGCAGCAAATTCTCCTGTCCTGTTAGAGCTCATTGAGAAACTAGGCTCTAGAATCAAGGGTTTCTCTCCCAAGTTCAGACCTAAGCACAACATTCATTTCCATGTCTTCCAAGACTCCTAGGTCTGGAGATGGACTGCCTACTCCACACTTTATGAGAAGAGAACAACAAAACAGCCCTATACTCAAAACATCCTGTTCTCGGAACAGCTGGAAGGAGAACCATGTCAACAGGTATTACTACTATTTAGCCCATGATGTTCAGCATGAGCAGCTGGTCCACAGAGAGAAAACTCAGCCAGGGACTCCAGCTGACTGTTTCAACTTCCCCAGCTGGTTTGTATTGGATGTCTTAAGCCCTAATTTGATAATATTTGTCTGTCTGTCTGTCTATCTACCTACCTACATACCTATCACGTGCTATTTATTCTTTTACTTTTGTTTGTTACTTACTTAATAAATTTGCTCATTTAAAACTGAAAGCACGGCTATTGTAGATCATTCTCTGGACAATACAGAACACTCAGGTTGGTCATGACCTTAATAAGTAGCAGAAATTGGTCTTTAACTCTTCATCTTCCTGTCTAATTTTCCAAGTATTTTATTATGTCCTGCCATGCCTGGCTGCCATTGGTGAAGGTGCAGCTTTAGTTGCAGTTGATGCCCAG
>NW_022196897.1:77764876-77776630 GCF_008632895.1 Mastomys coucha | reverse complement strand
GAATGAATAAGAAAGTGAGGGTTGAGGCTTAATAGTGGTGTGTTTGTGTGTCAAGATGACAAGGGGTCGGGCTGGCGAGATGGCTCAGCCGGTAAGAGCGCTGCCTGCTCTTCCGAAGGTCCTGAGTTCAAATCCCAGCAACCACATGGTGGCTCACAACTACCCGTAATGAGATCTGACACCCTCTCCTGATGCGACTGAAGATAGCTACAGCGAATTACACGGGAGCAAGCGGGCTGAATCGAGTCGGGCCGGAGAGAGTGGGGTCCAGAGCTAGTGGGGCTAGCAGATGTCCTGAGAGCTCAATTCCCAGCAGCCACACACAAGATAGATAGCTCATGGCCATCTGTACAGTTACAGTGTACTCATACACATAAAAATAAATAAAATAAATCTTTAAAAAAAAAGATACAAGGGGTCAATTGTACTGGCTGGTTTTGTGTGTCAACTTGACACAAGCTGGGGTTATCACAGAGAAGAGAAGGCTCCCTTGAGGAAATGCCTCCTTGAGATCCAGTTGTAAGGGATTTTCTCAATTAGTGATCAAGAGTGGATGGGCCCGTTGTGAGTGGTAGTCTTGGGTTCTATAAGAAGGCAAGCTAGTAAGTACCATCCCTCCATGGCCTCTGCATCAGCTCCTGCTTCCTGACCTGCTTGACTTTCTTTGGTGACGAACAGCAATGTGGAAATGTAAGCTGAATAAACCCTTTCCTCTCCTACTTGCTTCTTGGTCATGATGTTTGTGCAGGAATACATATCCTGACTAAGACACCTGGCTACAATAGAAAATTTCAGTTAGGATTGGTACATGAACTATTTGTCTGACATACTGGGTTTGACGTTGGCATGCTTGACTATGACTTTAGCTCTTTTTGTTTGTTTGTTTTTTCGAGACAGGGTTTCTCTGTGTAGCCCTGGCTGTCCTCGAACTCAGAAATCCACCTGCCTCTGCCTCCCAAGTGCTGGGATTAAAGATGTGAGCCACCACTGCCCGACCGCCCGGCCCTTTTCTTTTGTCTAGGTTAGAACTCCTCTGTTCAAGTGCTCAGGTGATCCCTTTGCCTCAGTCTCTGCTGTATTTGACAGTATGGAGTATGGCCAGGAGCTGCAGGCTCAATTCAAACCATTCAACACTTAAACATAATATGTTTTGCTAGGCAAGCACTCAGGAGGGGCAGAGTGTCAGTTTAAGGCTAGCCTGGTCTACAAAGTGAGTTTCAGAACAACCAGAGCTACACAGAGAAACCGCATCGCAACAAACGAAAAAAACCCATAATATGTTGTGCATACCTCTGTGAGTTGGCCTCAAACTCAGAAATTCACTTGCCTCTGCCTCCCAAGTGCTGGGATTAAAGGCATGTGCCACCACCGCCTGGCTCTGAGCTATATTCTTATTCCCTTATTTTTGAGACAGAATCTCCCCTCCCACTACATCCAGGTTGGCCTGGAACACTATGTCTGGAACTTAAGAGCCTTTTGCCTCAGCCTACCCAGTCCTGGGATTGCAATCATATAAAATAACACCCAGTTTAAATATTGTTTCTGTTTAAAATTTTTTTTAGATTTATTTTATGTTTATCGGTCTTATGCCTGCATGTATATTTGTGTACCATGTGCACACCTTATGCTGTGGAGGTCAGAAGAAAGCTTTAGATTCCTTGGAACTGTAGTTATGGGTATTTGTGAGCCCCCATGTGGGGGATGGGAATCAAACCCAGGTCCTCTTCAAGAAAAAGTGCTCTTAATCACCAAGCACCTCTCCATCCCTTAAATATTAATTTAAAAAAAATCAATGTGCAAAGGTTGAAGGTTCAGCGGTAAAATCCTTGCCTGGCATTCCCAAGTTTGATCTCTAGTACAAGAATAGTAATAAAAATAATTATGAGAGTATGATGGTATACACCTTTAATTTCAGCACTTGAGAGGTCAAGGAAAATGAATCTCTGAGTCCAAGGCTGGCTACATCTAAAATTCCAGGCTACGTAACAAGTTGCCTGTCTCAAACAGTCTCTAAAAAGTAATAATAATGAAAGGACACAAAAAGGCCCAGAGAGTTCTCACCTAAGGTTACACAGGATAAACAAAGAATGAAGAGTAAGAACCTCAGATTTTACCCACTCTCCTGCATAATTTTTCTATGGATATAAACTAAAGATTTATACTTGCAAACTTACCAAGAAGCCAGCTATCTTTGGCCATCCCAGTTTCAAACTGACTGGTTAAAGAAGACCGCTGTAGCACAGCACAGTCCTGGAGGCTCCCTGGCCAGTTTGTCTCCACGGTCATCAGTGCCCCTCTGATATCACACACCACCAGGCAGTTTAGAGAATGCAGACCCTTTCGGTTCACATAAGAGAGGTCTTCAGCATTTGGTGCCTTGATTGCTACGTGGATACAGTCAGCAATCCCTATCACCCCTGGCATCCCTGCCAATCCATAGAATTCGTCCTTTAAAGACTGTATGGCAGCTTCATCAGCTGGAAAGTGAATAAACTGTGAGGCCCTTTCCACAAGGGCTTCAGTGACATTGGCAACACAGCGACTCATAGAGGCTTGGCTAATTCCAATTGCATCTCCCATTCGCGTCTGGAAGGAACCTGAGGTATAAAACCCTAATGCTGCCAGGATTTGTGTCTCTGGGCTAATAGCCCTAGATCGCTGAGTAGGTCGAGAAAGACTTGCCCCCAAGAGTTCCACTAAGTAGTAAATGAATTGTCGGGGAAATCCATACATGGACATCAAGTATTCATCAGTCACATCATCCAGCTTAAAACGGTCCAAGGTCCGGTGACCTCGGCCATACAGCAAGAGATCACAGTCAAGCACTGTTATTGGTATAGCCATTGCTAATGTGGATGTCCTCTTCTATCTGCTTTTCCTGATTTTTTCCCAAGGAAGAGGTTGGCACAAAAAGTACCAGAATTCAACAGCTAGCCATCAGTTAAATGGCTCTGACATTTGTAATCTTCTTTCTGTAAATGTTAATTAAAAGAAAAAAATTAGAAACATATCCAAACCATATCAAATGACTAAACACCTACACCACCTTTTCAGCAATTCACTTTTTAACTCTAGCTTTATCTCCACTGACTCACTACTATATGACAAACGATCTAATTTGCAGACAATGGGAGTTCAATCCCAGTGGCTCATCTAATGCCTAGCATTTAAACTGAGAACAACAAATGGGAACAAACTATTCACAAAGTAAAAGAGGTCTAAGGCAACCATGAAACAGCTGACAAGTTGTAAACACCTTAAGGCTTACTCAAAGGTTTGTTTTGCAAAGCCCTATGGCTCCACAGATGTGGGAGTGCTCAAACCAGTCCAACTAGGGATGTAGAAGAACAAAGGGGAAAAAAAAAGGAAGGAAGGAAGAAAGAAAGAAAGTCCATGACCCTGCCTGGGGACCTACATTGTCTGCTGTAACAGGCTTTCCCTTGTCTCAAGAGACCCAAATCTCGAGGCTTTAGGCTAGAAAGGAAGGAAGATTAGCCAGTATAAAAGGAAAGAGGAAGAAGCTAAGTGAACCAGGTAGGTCTAGAACTGGAGGCCACTTTTACAACCCGCTTTCAAAACAATATTAAGGAACAAAGATGGCTCCGAGGGCACAAGATTTGGCTGGTGAAATAAATGAGTTGGCTATCTGAGATCCACGTGGTGGAAAGAAAGAATCGTCTGACAGTTGTCCTCGGACCTCCAACATCCTTGTCACAGCACGCTCGCCTCCAATACATGAAAGTAATTAAAAAAAAAAAAATCTAATTCCTTTAAAAAGTCGTGTAAGTAAAGACACCCAAGCCAGGAATGGTGTAGACTTGGGACGTGTAGAGCAGAGGATCATGTGCGAGGCAAGCGTGGACTACACGAGCGCCAGTCAAAAAAAAAAAAAAAAGCAAAACAAAACAAAAAGCTCCTGAGGCTGGTTCAGCCTGTAAGGTTAGCTGGGTAGCATCGCCGCGTGTTCCATGCCAGCTTGAGCTACACTACGTTCAAAGCTAACTAGAGCTACAAAGCGAGACCTTGTCTCAAAAAATAGCAAGATAACCAAAGTCTGACTGCTCGGCCCAGAGTAACCGAACACTGACCGCCACCTTTTCGTAGCTACCGAAGCACATTCCACCCTCGGGCCCGAAGAAGGCCCGCCTCCGGAACCCACGGCCGCACACAAGCCGCCACGGTGCGCAACAGCAGCACCGCCCCTTCCGCGTCAGCGCCGGCCCCACGCCGCGTCGTCAATACCGCGGCCTGCGCTTCGCCGTCGCACATTCCATACGAAGCCCAGTCACCAACTCCCCAAATTCCTTCCCAAACACTTTTTGTTTCTCCTAAAAGGCTTTAAAATTAAGCAAATGATTTATTTCTGGGAGGAAATCACCTTTCCTGAAGACTCTGATGTACAGAAATATTAAATAGGTCGTCTGTGATTATAGCGAAAGTGCAGCTGAATTTGGGCAGCTGCATTTCCCCCATAGCTCTCTACCTCCCCACCGCCTGCACTGAAGCGGATGAAAACAAACACTAAGGATGGCGGCGCCGGGCAGCGACTAGTTGCTGGCTTAGGTCCGGAGAGATCGCTTGACGTGTGAAGGGGAAGCTCTGAGGAAAACTAGTCGACACCAGTCCGACAGCTTTTTCAGTTCTGGTATCCGAAGCCTCGTTAGCGTGAGGTATCTCTCTGCGACCTGTGCTGTCACTACCGCCCCGGAGCGCGGAACCCTCAGCCGGGAGGTGCGGTTGGCCGGCCCCAGGCCCCGGCCTCCGGAATGAGAGCCCGGAGCCATTCTCTGTGCCGTAACTTCGCAGGTACTCACTTATGAGGATCACCCAGATCTTTCAGCGCCCCCGAGTGGGAGGTCACTGATCTGCGTTCCCTTGGCCACCTCTTTGGGGGAAGCCCAAGCCAAGCAACCGAGGTTCAGTTCCATAATCCCTTCATTATGTTTTCTATGGGAAGTTGGGTTGGTGTAGACCCTGTTGGCGATTGAGACGTCCCAATCGTTACAGACATGCCCCGAAATTTCCTTGCTACTCTATTGTCTCTTTGGGTTATGTCCAAAAGATCTCTTGGAGAATATTTGTAGGGCCGTAACTCCAGAGTTGGGTGCCAAGATGGGTAAGGTAAGTTTTCAATCAATCAAAAATATTTGAATGCCAAATATGTACTCCGCGTGTAAGTGAGAGTGACCTGATTAGTGAAAAAAGGGAATATCTTCTTACTGGCAGTGGAACAACCTGCGCAAACCTGCGGACTATTCTCATTAAATCTCTGAGTAAGTGGCTAAGCACCTTCTTGGGCTAGTTACTAACACATCTCAGTTTTAAATTTCTCATTCACTTTTTTTCCTAGCTAATCTGCTCAATCCAACCTCAAGGTAACATTTCCTTTCCCTCCCCCGACTCCTCTCCCCCCACCCCACCCCCGTACTCCTCCCTCCGGGGTAGCCGGTAGCCCAGGTTGGCCTTAAACTCCTGTCCTCTTCACTCAACCTCCTAAGTAGTTGAGAATACCAACTCAGGCTGTCACGGGCCTAGGTTGGGATAGTTGGAAACGGGGTTCAGCTTTGCAGTCTAGGTTTGCTTGCCTTGAATTACTGGTCCTTCTTCCCCAGCATCATTAGTGTTGAGATTATCCAGCATATACATGTCTAGTTTTGAAATCCTCTTAATGAACTATGTATATGTTTATTTATATATACTGTATATATATATACAGTAATTAGATATTTATACACAAACACATATGTGTTGTTACTTGAGATTTAACCTATCACTCTGCTCAGTCTACTACAGAGCTACATTCACAACCAATTACATTTCTGCATTTTGAGACAAGATCTTATTGTTTTTGTATATTACATTTGTTGGCCTGGAACTCACTATGTAGAGTAGGCTAGCATTGAACTTTTGAGCAGTTCTTTTGCCTCTGCCTTCCCAGGGCTGGGCTATAGGCAGTAACACCATGCTCAGTCAAACAACACTATCTATCTATCTGTCTGTCTGTCTGTCTATCTATCTGCTGTTGTTGGTTTTTGAGACAGGATATTTATATATCAGACTGGCTTTCATTTGATATAGTTTTGGGTGACCTTGAACTCCTGAATCTCTTCCTCCTGAATACTGGAATTATAAGTGGGAACTACCATACCCAACAGAAGACTGAATTTAAATCTTTTAAAGGCTTATAACTCATTAAAATTATTTCACATTCATTATTTATTTATTTATTTATTTATTTTGTTTGTTTGTTTTTCAAGACAGGGTTTCTCTGTGTAGCCTTGGCTGTTCTGGAACTCACTCTGTAGACCAGGCTGGCCTCGAACTCAGATATCCGCCTGCCTCTACCTCCCCAGTGCTGGGATCAAAGGTGTGCGCCACCAATGCCCAGCTCACATTCATTTTAAATACCTGCCTACTTTTAACTGTAGAGTGTATGTAGAGCAACTTACTAGAAAAGTCTTCTGAAGACTATTGTAGGCCACACAGGCAGCCTTATGTCCTTGGTCACAAGAGAAGGGATGAAAGTGTGAATCACCACTACTTAGAAAAGCAACTGAAGCCAGGCAGTGGTGGCGCATGCCTTTGATCCCAGCACAGGGGAGGCAGAGGCAGGCAGATTTCTGAGTTCAAGGCCAGCCTGGTCTACACAGTGAGTTCCAGGACAGCTAGGGCTATACAGAGAAACCCTGTCTCAAAAAACAAAAACGAAAAAAGAAAAGAAAGGAAAAAGAAAAGCAACTGAATGGCCATCTATAGTTGGTTGATAGTAAACGTATATGGCTAAGTCAAGAATTAATAGAAGTCATAATAGAATTTACAGTTTTGGAGAATACTGCTTCCAGTTTTGGTTCACATATATATGAATAAAATGCAGGGTTAAAAGACATTTTACATCCTTGTCACTTTTTTTTAAGATTTATTTATTTTATATATATAAGTACACTGTAACTGTCTTCAGATACACCAGAAGAGGGCATCAGATCCCATTACAGATGGTTGTGAGCCACCATATGGTTGCTGGGAATTGAATTCAGGACCTCTGGAAGAATAGTCAGCACTGAGACATCCCTCTAGCCCACATCCTTGTCATTTTAAGGGGTTTACCTCACTCCCTTTTAGTATTGCCAATAGCTCTCTTATTTAAGATAACTTAAACTGGGCAGTGGTGGCACATGCCTTTAATCGCAGCACTAGGGGACAGACGGATTTCTGAGTTCAAGGCCAGCCTGGTCTACAGAATGAGTTCCAGGACAGCCAGAGCTAAACAGAAAAACTCTGTCCCAAAAATAAATATATAAATAAATAAAGATAACTTAAGATGGTACTAAGATCATGTTCTCTGAAGTGGATGTTAATTAGGTACTCTGTTTTAAATAAAGATTTATTGTTGTTAATTATTTTACCTTTAATCTTTTGGGGGATTTTTTTTTCTATCCTCCCTTGGGCTTGTTTATTTTTTGAATTTTGTTTATTTTTTGTGTAGCTCTTGGATGGCCTGGGAGCTGTGGTTTTCTTCCTACATCATCATCTGAGTTCTTAGATTCTAAGCATTCACTACCACACCGTGGTGGATTTTTTTTTTTTAAAGTGCATTTGTACAGGAGTGTCTGTGTTTGTCTGTGAATAGGCACATGTGTGCCAGGGCACATATGAAGGACAGAGAACACGTGGGAGTAGTTTCTCTCTTTTTACCAGGAGGGTTACAAGGATCAAACCTGTGTCATTGGGCCTGGTGGCAAATACCTTTACCTGCTGAGCCATCTCACCATCCCTCTAGGAATTTTTGCTTCATATGTTTTATTGTTATGTTGCTTGGTGTATAAACATAAATAGCTACTATATTTCTAGAGATTATATTCTAATTTTTTTTCCAGTGAAAATTCTGATTTCTGTGTGCATCTGTGTGTGTGCACATGTGTGCTCGCCTAAAGTCAAATTCGGGTGTTTTCTGTTAACTATAATATTCTAATATTTGGAGACAAGTTTTCATGAAACCTGAGCTTGTTGCTTTGGCTATACTGGATGGCCGGCAAGCTTCGCACAGTCCACCTGTGTCTACAACCACTGGTGATGAGCTAGAGTTGATTTCTGTATTGCCTGGTTTTACGTGGATGCTGGGAACATGAACTTAGGTCCTCACATGGTTAGTAAACATTTAATGCAGTGAACAGTTTTGCAGTCCAAAAATTGGATTTATTATAACATCACATTTTCACTCCTTCCATTGTTGCCTTCTTGTCTTTTTATTTTTATTTTTTTAATTAATTGTTGGGAGTATACTCAGATGTCATAGTGAGTATGTGGAGTCAATCATGTCCTTCCAGCTTTGTGTGCCTTGGGTATTGAATTCTGACCTAAGGTCTACAGATTTGCGCAGCAAGTGCCATTACTTACTGAGCCATGTTGCCATCCCCTCCATTTTGACTTTATTACAGTAGCACTTCAATTAGTGTTGAATGACTTGGAAAGTTACCAAATCTGATTTAGGAGTTTTCATGAATGGGTATCACTTGCTGCCAAGCCTGATGACCTGAGTTTAATCCTGGGGACCCACATGGTAGAAGGAAAGAACTAACTCTCACAGGTTATCCTCTGATACACACCACACAAATGTCTTACCCAAAAGAGATGAACAAATTGATGCAATTACAAAATTATGGAATTTACTCTTTTATTTTTTAAGGATTTATTTTTATTTATTTTATGTGCATGAGTACACTGTAGCTGTACAAATGGCCGTGAGCCATCATTTGGCTGTTGAGACTTGAACTCAGGACCTCTGCTTGCTCTGGCCCCACTCACTCTGGCATAATACACTGTAGCTGTCTTCAGATGCACCAGAAGAGGGCATCAGATCTCATCACGGATGGTTGTGAGCCACTATGTGGTTGCTGGGATCTGAACTCAGGACTTGTCCGAAGAGCAGTCAGTGCTCTTAACCCACAGAGCCATCTTGCCAGCCCTGGAATTTACTCTTAACTATCATCTTTCTTACAAGAGTGGGGTTAAACTTTCCAGTGGGTAAATACTTGGTCTCTGGTAACCAGCCCTAGCCTGAGGCCATGGAGTGTAAATCTAGCTTCATTTGAAAGTTCACAATTAGGGACCACACCTTTAATCTTGGCACTGGTTCTGAGTTCAAGGCCAGCCTGGTCTAAAGAGTAAGTTCTAGGACAACCAGGGAAACCTGAAGGGCTGGAGAGTTAGCTCAGTGGTTAAGAGCACTGACTGCTCTTCTAGAGGTCCTGAGTTCAATCCCCAGCAACCACATGGTAGCTCTCAACCATCTGTAATGGGATCTGATGCCCTCTTCTGGTGTGTCTGAAGACAGCAACAGTGTACTCATATACATAAAATAAATCTTTTTTAAAAAATCAAAAGAGCCGGGCAGTGGTGGCGCATGCCTTTAATCTCAGCACTTGGGAGGCAGAGGCAGGCAGATTTCTGAGTTCAAGGCCAGCCTGGTCTACAGAGTTAGTTCCAGGACAGCCAGGGCTACACAGAGAAACCCTGTCTCGAAAACACCAAAAGAAAAAAAAATCAAAAGAAACAAAGACATTTCACTCAAAATGCAAATTTTAGGTCAGCTGGAGCAATATAGTAAAACAGTAACTCAAAAACCAAACTGATTGGAGAAAAATGTATGATTACTGGAGATGGTTCAGTGGTTAAAAGCACTGACTACTCTTCTAGGAAACCCAGGTTTGATTCCATCAGATCCTTATATTTGTTTCAGGGGATCCTATACCCTGTTTATGGCCTCTACACGAATATGGTATGCAGGCAAAACGCCCAGAGACATAAAATGGAAATAAATACTGTAGAAAACAGGAGAAGTCTGGGTGGGGTCTGAAGGCCTGAAATACCCTATCTCTTGGAAAACTAAGATCTTGATAAGATCTCTAAGGTCATCCTCCTCTGTTTCACTGTACTTGGCCACCCTGAGAATAATCCAAAACAAAGGGAATAAAGAACAACAAACAAAAAGGCAGGTGATACAGGAATTGAAAAGGAATCCTTTGAAGACTAGTGGGAATGTACTTTCACACAGTTCCTTAAATTTAAAGCTTGGAGGTGGTGTTGCTTGAGGCCATCTCTGAATTCAAAGCCAGCTTGGACTACAGAGTGATTTCAGGACAGCCAGGACTACACAGGGAAACCCTGTCTTGGAAGACAGAAAGAAAAGGAAATAAAAATTTAGACTTGCATGATTTAGCAGCTTCACTCCTGAGTATATACTTAGAATTGACACCTGTGTCTGTAGCAGCATTGTTTTTTTAGTTTTTCAAAACAGGGTTTCTCTGTGTAGCCCTGGCTGTCCTGGAACTCACTTTGTAGACCAGCTGGCCTCAAATTCAGAAATCCGTCTGCCTCTACCTTCCCAGTGCTGGGATCAAAGGTGTGTGCCACCACTGCCTGGCAGTAGCAGCTTTGTTAATTAGAGTTAAAACAGAAACAACTTAAGTAAGTATATCAGGTAAGTGGATAAGAAAAATATTCATATGCAGTATTACTTCGTCTTCTAAAAGATTGTTCTCAAATATGTTGGCCTAGGTAGTATTGTCAACTTGCCGTGGCTTGGAATCACCTGGAGAAGGAGTCCAGGTTGACTTTACCAGGTTGTTCTGTGGGGCTTTGTTTTGTTTACTAAATGACATAGGAGGTCAATGGACTGCACCATCTCTAGTTGGGTATTTGTGGGCTTCCATGGTTCCTTCTGCACTCCTTTGCATGTGAGTTCCCTGGTTGGAGACAATTACTACACAGAATAGCAAGCAATCAAACTTTAGGTTCTAGCTTCAAGTGCCTGCTCTGACTTCCTTCAGTGTTGGACTGAAACTATAGCTTGAAATACCACCCTTTTTTGTTTGTTTGTTTTTGAGACAGGGTCTTTATATATAGCTCTCGCTAACCTGAAACTCTGTGTGTAGACCAGGGTGGGATCTGAAATTGTTTGCCACAAGGCTCATTCCTAATGATTTTTGGTCATGGTATTTGTCATAGCAACAGAAAGGAAACCAGAGCACATGCTGACATATGAACAAATCTTTAGGACATTATGCTAAGCAAAATAAGCTAGGCACAGCAGATAAATACTGTGTCATTTTATTTTAAAATACTGTATGATTCTGTGATACTTAGAATACCCAAAGTCATGGCCCTAGGTAATTGCCAGGTGCTAGAAGAGTTTTGGAATGGGAAGACATGTCTACACAGTTTCAGATTTGTAAGGTGGAAATGGTTGAGAATGGAGGCTAGTGGTGGTAATATATTGTGGGTGTATTTAATACCATTGAACTGTTCACTAAAAAATAGGCAAGATGGTAAATTTTACTTTTTTGTTGTTTTTGGTTTGTTTTTTTTTTTTCAAGACAGGGTTTCTCTGTGTAGCCCTGGCTGTCCTGGAACTCACTCTGTAGACCAGACTGGCCTCGAACTCAGAAATCCACCTGCCTCTGCCTCCCAAGTGCTGGGATTAAAGGTGTGTACCCCTTTGCCCTGCAAATTTTACTTTTTTATGTGGTGGTAAGGATAGAGCATAAAAAAACCAACTTTAATGTGTTTGCTAGGCACCCTAGCCAAGATCATACTTGGATTTTATTTTGTCTTTGTGGTACTGGGGACAAATTTCTAGACTTTGCCACATTCTCACAGGTATTTTGTTCATTTGATTTTGAGATAGAATCTCATTGTAACCAAGGCTGTTGTTCTCAAAGGTACTATGTTTAGCTGAGGGTGACTTTTTTTTTTTTT
>NW_022196897.1:77757896-77764866 GCF_008632895.1 Mastomys coucha | reverse complement strand
GGTTTCTCTGTGTAGCCCTGGCTATCCTGGAACTCTGTAGACCAGGCTGGCCTCTAACTCAGAAATCCTCCTGCCCCTGCCTCCTAAGTGCTGGAATTAAAGGTGTGCGCCACCACTGCCTGGTGAGCTTCATTTTTTTTTTTAAGCCATATTAGTTATACTACCCAAAAAGTAATTCATGAACTCCTGGCAGTTTTCTTGCCTCAGCATGAGTATTATAATGATGCCCTGTCACACAAGTGCTCTGTCTTTGGCTTGTTGCCTTTTGTGAGTTTATACTGAGAGAGGACTGATAGTACCAGTTCAGTGCAACTTAATGTTGGAAGTATATCCACAGATGCTTGCTTGTTTTGGGGACCAGGCCCTCCACTGTATCCTGGGCTCTCCTGGAACTCTCTGAGTAGCTAAGGCTGGCCTTAACTCCTTTGTTTTTTTTGTTTTCTTGCTTGCTTGTTTTTCAAGACAGGGTTTCTCTGTATATCCCTGGCTGTCCTGGACCTCACTCTATAGACCAGGCTGGCCTCCAGCTCAGAAATCAGCCTGCCTCTGCCTCCCAAGTGCTGGGATTAAAGGCGTGAGCCACCACTGCCTGGCTTGGCCTTAACTCTTAAGTAATCTTCCTGCCTCAGTCCCTGAAATGCTGGGTCAACCTTCCTGAGAGTTTTTTTAAACAAATGTTTGTCATGGCACACGAGAACTCTTGGCCACCTCATTTGCCATAAAGGATATCCTGGGATGGGATCTTCAGAGTACTTCAAGAGCAGTCATTTAGACTGCTTCAGAAACAGCTGATGTGGCTGCGTATTTAGCCTAAAGTTAGAGTGCTTACCTAAGTAGTACAAAGCCCTGAGCTCCAAAAACACTACAAAAACAAAAATTATTTATTTGAGATTAGTCCGCAATGAGGTAGACTTCACTTTAGGGACTCTCTTTAGATGAAAGCTAGTTAAGCACTCCATCCTGTTGTAGACTATTTGATGGCAACATTTTTATCTACTAATTGCAAGTATTTATTTATTTGTTATTTTATAAAGCATTTATGACCAGGTGTGGTAGTACATACCTTTGATCTCAACATTCGGGAGGCAGAGATAAGAGGATATCTATGAGTTCAAGGCCATCTTGGTCTACAGAGTAAGTTCCAAGGACAGCCAAGGCTGCACAAAGAAATCCTGTCTGGAAGGTGGGGTGGAGTGGAGAAACATTTGTGTTATTTAAATATGTATTTTATTTATTATAATTGTATTGTGCTATAGTGCATGTATGGAAGTCAGAGAACAACTTTTAGAAGTTGGTTCTCTCCTACCATTTATTCCTGGGGACCAAACTCAAGTCCCCATGTTTACTAGCAAGTACCTTTAGCTGCTGAGCTATCTCACTGACCCTGAGTGAAGGTTTTCTGTAGCCAATGTCTTTTTAAACTATTGTAGCCAATTGGTGACTGAGGACCTCTCTGTACATTGCAAGAAGATATACTACCAGTTTGTTTCAGTTGGAAAAAAATAGACTGGTGTGATGGCAAATGCCTTTAATCTTAGCACTCAGGAGGCAGAGGCAAGCAGATCCTAGTTCCTGGTCAGCCTTGTGACAACAACATAAAACAAACCTGTATCTTAGTCATGATGACTGTGCTATCAGCCTCACATACAGCAAGGTCTCTTTTCTTTTTGGTGTGTTGTGTTCAGTATTGAATGTGGCAGTCAAAGGTTACTTTCACAAAGAAAAACTCTATCATGACTGTTACTGTTTTTCAAGCCAAGTGAGAATAGGACTGAGAAGAGCAGTCCTATAGTTTAATATGTGTATACTTTGATGACTGAAACTTGTGTTAGCCCTTCCAATTTAGTGTTTCCAAACAGTTAATGGCCAGCCTTATAAACAGAACAGGAAGAAGAACCGTTCTGACCAGAGTGGTATCAGGGCAGGGTGTGTTGGTGTCTGGATTGTGAGTCTAGCTCCTGTGAACTCTCAGTCTTGTTTTTAGTATCTCTCCTTTCTCCATCTCTCTGTCTGACTTTCTTTTTACAGATTTTATTTTATTTTATTTTTGAGACAGGGTTTCACTCTTTAGCCCTGGAAGTCCTGGAACTTACTCTGTAGACTAGGCCAGCCTCAAGAGGACAGAAATCCTCTTACCTCTGCCTCCTGAATGCTGGGATCAAAGGTGTGTGCTACCTCTGCCTGGCATCTTCTAGAACTTTTATGTTCCCTTTGTGCCTGTTCTTGTCCTTGTTTGTGTCTACTTATAATCCTCCTCACTGTCTTATGTTTGTTTTTGAGACAGGGTCTCACTTTGTAGCTCTTGCTGGCCTGGAACTCACTATGTGGGCCATATTGGCCTAGAGCTCACAGAGATCCACTTGCATTTGTCTTCCTGGTGCTGGGATTAAAGGGCAAGGAGCCAAGATCATAATTTCACTCCCATCAGTAGTTTATAACCATCTGTAGTTCCAGTTCCAGGGGATCTGATGGCCTCCTGACTTCTGTAGATACATGTAGTATGCGGATACACATGCAGGCAGACTAGAAGTATGTTTAAACAAAATAATTAAAATATTAAAACATGAGCAATAACTGTCTTTTTAGTCAAGAAATGAAAGTTCAAGCTGTACATTTTAAGGAACAAGACTCTAGACTGATATTTGGTTTTTGTCCTTATAGCTTACTTGTTTTGAGCCAAGGCTGGAACCAAGATCTCTCTGCCTCAGCTTTCTAGTGCTTTGATTAGATTTTATTTATTTATTTATTTATTCATTTGTTTGTTTATTGTAGTAGAAATTGAACCCATTTTCCTTTGTGGTTAGTATTCCCAGAATTAAGTGTCGAAGACTGATATTCAAGAGAAGGGAACTAGAATCAGGCACTGTCAGGGTTGTATGGCTATATACTAGGGCAAGTGACAGGAATTGATAAGAAGGTATCAGATTTATTTAAAGGCCAATAATTTTGAGAAGACAGTAGGGGCTACCTTAGAACTCCACCTTAAGAGGACTCAGAGTTGCATAGTGGATTTGGAGAGGAGCAAGGTTAGGAGGGTACACATAACCAGAATGACAACAGTCTCTGCTCAACAAGTACCAACTATCAAAAGAAGGGGCCCTGTTAGTGGAAGGAGTATATAGAGTTTGTAGTGGGGTGATTGCAGTCTACTATGTACTAATGGTTTAGTTTCTCTAAGTGCCTTACTTTAGGAAAGGAAACATATTCACTACTTTTACTTAGCTTTCTTCTCAGAAAGTCCCTCATAACTGATGTTGCCCTCAAAACCTTGTCCAAATACTAGGACTAGTTTTCTCGCATGTTCCCATCCTGGACTTGGCACACAATCACTGCTTGCCAGTTGAAGTAACTAAGTTCTCTCCTGAAGGTGCCAGCAAGACCCATTACTTTTTCAGAATCGGCCCAGCCATTTTCACTGCTGACATTGCAGGGGAATAACTGGAAGTCACCCTGCAGAGGTCACCCAAACTTCTGGGTCATAAGAACAGTCCAATGACAGTGCTTTACTATATAATTAGTCCCCCAGTGGTCTCCTTGAGGTTTATAACCTAAGCTTCCAGAGGCAAAGTTAACCAGCCAAGAAATACAGGCTGCATTACTAGGATAGCTGTGAAAAAGAAGCCTCAGCAAATAGTTCTCCACAATAGCATTTAATAACTGACCATAATGGTAAAGGACAGGGGAAAAAGTTCAGTTGTGGATCTTCTTAGTTTTGTTTATTCTCTGCATAAAGAATGTGGGTGTGAATGACTAGCACAAGCTGGAAGATCAACTTTGTCAGTCTTCAACTTCTACCTCGTTTGGGACAGTCTCTCTTTCACAGCTGCATTCTTCAGGCTGGTTGGCCCCTGGTTTTCCAGGGATTCTCCTGTCTCTGCCTCCCATCTTACTGTGGGGCCACTAGGATTAAACACTACCACCTGCAGATGGTAGTTCTTCGAATTTGAATTCAAGTCCTCATGTTTACCTCCTGAGGCATCTCCCCAGCCCTGTAGATCTTCTTTAAACGTTCACACCAAGTTTCCCTTTGCATTCTTAGATTTCTCAAAGAGCTAAAGAAAAAGTGAAGCTACTATTTATTTATATTGCAAAGGTAAATTGAGTGTTTAAATGAGCAGGTGTAGGGACCAGCAGACACGGCTGCCTGAAAGATAGCTTTTTCCCCATGGGAAATCAGCATCTTTTGGGCTTCCATAATTATAGCTACTCAATTCTTTTGGTGCTGCCAGTTGCACAGAAAGCCACAACACATAATGTGTATACTGGTAGTTCTGTGGCAAGAATATAATAACTCTCCTTGAGTGTAAAGAATAAGGTCAGTGTAATCCTGCAGCGAATTTTTATCTCCCATTTGTTTCTGTGTTGCTTTGGGACCTTGGGGGTTGGTAAGCCCTGTTAAAGGACATTACAGTCATTCACAGTTCCAGATTGGTTTTATTTTGGATCCTAAATTGGACAGCAGTTCATGTTAGGAAATAAATGTTCTGATGAGCTGAGCAAAAAGAGTGTTTATAGATAAAAAGGCCTCAAGTCAGACAGACAGACGCGCGCGCGCACACACACACACACACACACACACACACACACACACACAAAAGATCTGTAGTTTTGTTTCCAGCCACATGTATTTGAAGTCATATCCATAAATATCATTGCCCAGACCAATGTCATGGTAGTTTTTCTGTCTTCTTCTTCTAGCACTTCTCATAGTTTCAGGTCTTAAACATTAAGTCTTTAGCCCATTTTGAATGGATTTTTTAAAATATAATGATACATACGCTCTGATTTAGTTCTATATATGAACATCCAGTTTTCCCAACACTTCATTGAAAAGACTGTCTTTTTCTTTTCTGTACTTTTTGTACCTTTATCAAAAGTCTTTTGACAGAAAGTGTATTGGTATATTTCTGAGCTATATTTCTATTCTGTCCCTTTGGTCTGTATCTGTGTTTATGACAGTACCCTGCTGTTTTGGTCACTCTGTGTATTTTGAAGTCAGATGGCACAGTAATCTCTGGTTTTATTCTTTTTGCTCAAGATTGCTGTGGATCTTTGGGGAGTTTTTCTGATTCTCTACATGTTTTAGGGTTAGGTTTTTTTCTATTTCTGCGATGAATGTCATTAGAATTTTGATAGGAATTGGGCTGACTCTGTAGATCACATTTTGTTGTTGTTGTTTTCAGTTTTTTGAGACAGGGTTTCTCTGTGTAGCCCTGGCTGTCCTGGAACTCACTCTATAGACCAGGCTGGCCTTCAACTCAGAAATCCACCTGCCTCAGCCTCCCAAGTGCTAGAATCAAAGGTGTGTGCCACCACTGCTGGGCCTAATTTTTTTTATTTACATAGTTTGCCCTTGGTATATGAAAAGGTACTAATTTTTGTATTTTGATGTATCATCCTGGTTTCTTTGTTGAATATTTAGGGTATTTTTGTTGTTGTTGTAGTTTTTGTTTTTTTAAGTCAGAGCTATCTTGGAGCTCCCTATGTGGACCATGCTGATCTTAAATTCATAGAGATCTGCCTGTCTCTGTCTCCACAATGCAGAGATTAAAGGCATTTGCCATCAGGTCCAATTTTTTTCTTTTTTTGGTTTTTTGAGACAGGGTTTCTCTGTGTAGCCCCGGCTGTCCTGGAACTCACTCTGTAAACCAGGCTGGCCTTGAACTCAGAAATCTGGCTGCCTCTGCCTCTCAAGTGCCGGGATTAAAGGCATGTGCCATCACTGCCCGACCTTGTTTTTAATTTATATGAATGTACATCGGTGTGGTGGGGTGCCCATGGAAGACAGAAGAGGGCTTCTTATCATTTGGAGCTAGAGATACAGGCATCTGTGAACATGGATACTGGGATCCAAATTCCTATCCAGCAGGTACTCTTAACTGTTGAGCTACCTCTCTAGCCCTGTGGATGATTGCTCAAATAAGCCTTGTTAGTCCCTGAATTACTGGATAATGTTAGGCATGAAGTTTCAGAAGCAGGTCTCAGGAAGCAAAATGTCTATCTGTCTGGGAAAAGAAAAGAAAATGGATACTCCATATTTTCAAACATCTTTTACTCCATTACTAGCATGACATTCATGTTCTTTTCCTAAATGTTTTATTCCTTATTATCTGGTCATTTCAAGGCAGTTCATACCTGTTCACCCTAGGTTGGATGAGAGGGTGGGCACCACTGTACGTTGGATATTTGTGATCTTCCTTGAGACTAAAGTGTTCCCATATAAGTTCTTTATTCTGAAGATAACTTTTCAGGTCACTAGCTTCTCAAAACCTTTCTGAGCCTTCAAAAGTAAGAATGATTGGTGGTCTTTTGAAGTAATGTAAATTAACTCATTTGTGTTAGTAATGTTTCTCATGAAAATTAGATAAATTCTATTTAAAGCTCAAAGTTTCATAATCTGGCTTGGGTGGTGGCTCATTGGGTAAAGTAATTGTTGTACAAGTTTGAGGACTTGAGTTTGAATCCCTAGAACTAACTTACATAAAGCCAGGCATAGTCATGTGTTCTAGCCCAGTGTTCCTATGGCAATATGGAAGGTAGAGACAAGTCTCCAGAAGCCCACAGGCCAGCTAACCTGGCATGCCTTGCTGCAAACAACAGAGCAGATCGAGGGTGGGACCAGCACTGGCGCTTGGCTCCTCCCCTCCATCATATTCAAAACTTCAAAGTTAAATTGACTTCATATATTTCGTAGGTTCCTAGATATGGCTGTTTGTGTGGGATTAGTTTTCTCAAGTGATAGTATTTTAATGTTTTCTCCTTTGGAATCTTTGAAGGAATTCTCTTCTCCCACTCCCACTTGACTATTGTACAGCTAGTAGGCTCTGGTCTGTGCTCTGACACAGTGGTCTGTTTTTAAACAGGTTAGTCACATTTGTCATCACTTCTCTTGTGTTCTGTTACAGGTTCCAGTAGGCAATGGAAACTGACCTCAGTTCCCAGGACAGAAAGGACTTGGACAAGTTTATTA
>NW_022196897.1:77756202-77757885 GCF_008632895.1 Mastomys coucha | reverse complement strand
AGGTTCCAGTAGGCAATGGAAACTGACCTCAGTTCCCAGGACAGAAAGGACTTGGACAAGTTTATTAAGTTTTTTGCCCTCAAGGTAATATGTCCATTTTCTTGAGCTGGAGACAGCTAGAAATATTATCATACTCCTCCCTTAGAGAGCCACCATTGGAAATGCAGCATAACAGCTTGCAGCTTGCCCATTTTCAGGGATACTTCTGTCTGTTGTAAGCCAAACTGTGAAGTGTGGGGGTGGAATCGGGGGTGTAACTAAAAAGTAGCTTCCAATTTTCCACAGCTACTTGTTCAAAAAAAATTTTATAAGGCTGTCTGTAGAAATGTCAAAGTGTTATCTCAGGTTATTGGCACAGTATATTCCCTTAGGGTGGGAACAAAGACTGAACTGGAATGGGCAGCCTTTGGGCATCTTCTTCGCTGCTTCAACTAATACCAGAATGTCCATTGTGTTAGTGACTTTCCTTTTCTGTAACCAAATTCTTGAAGTCACCCGAGGGAGGAAGCTTTTGTGTTGTCTCATGATTGAGAGAATGTAGTCCATTGTGAAGGCTGCAGGCTGCTTGCTCACATCATGTGGGATCAGGAAGCAGAGAGAAGAAAATTCCAATGCTCATCTGGCTGACTCTTGTTTTTGAGATAAGGTTTCACTTTGTAACCCAGGCAGGACTCAGACCATGGCAGTCCCACCTCAGCCTTCCCAGTGCTAGGATTACACGTCTGAGCACTGCTCTGTACTCCATTTTCCTTTTCACATTCTTATTACTCTTTTTGTTTGTGTGTGTTTGTGGGGGTGTAGCATGGGGAGTGCACACACACATGCATTTACACGCACATTCCACAGCACTTATGAAAGTCAGCAGACAATTTACAGGAGTCTGTTCCCTCCTTCCACCATGTGGGTCATGGTGACTGAACTTTGTTCCTCTGGTTTGTTGGCAACTGCTTTAATCTACCAAGCCATCTTGCCAGTCTTTAAATGTCAGTCTGCAGCATGCCTGGGCGTGTGTGTACTCGTTCATGTGTGTTCACTTGTGCTCAGATGGTTCGAAGAGGATTTTGATGCCTCAGAGGTGGAGCTACAGGCATTTGTAGCAGGCGCTGGGACCCTACTCTAGTCCTCAGTATTGTGCGGCCACCACTCTTCACAGCTGTAGTCTCTCCAGCTTCCTTTTCCACTTTCTGTGTATGCCAGTGCTCCAGCCCAGGGAGTGGGACGGTCCCACCTACATTCACTCTCACAGACACACTCAAAGATGTGTTTCTCTAATACTATACACGTTGTTTGGTTGGTTTTGGTTTTTGTTTTTTAAGATAGGGTTTCCCTGTGTAGCCCTGGCTGTCCTGAAACTCACTCTCAGAGATCCACTTGCTCTGTCTCCCAAGAGCTGGAACTAAAGGAGTGTGCCACCACACCTGTAGCTAGCCTCTTTTTAGCCCTACTTAGGCAGAATTTTAAACCCATAAGAAGCAAAATCATTTTCTTTTCCTCTTTTTTCCTCTCCTCTTTGGTTTTCTTTTCCATTTCCTTTCACTTTTTTCCTAGCATTGCTCAGGCTCTAAGCTCAAGCCATGTTTCTTATTTTGTGTTTTGGTTTCAGACTGTCCAAGTGATTGTCCAGGCTCGACTTGGAGAAAAGATTTGCACCCGTTCGTCATCTTCCCCAACGGGTTCAGATTG
>NW_022196897.1:77742524-77755965 GCF_008632895.1 Mastomys coucha | reverse complement strand
TTGTCCAGGCTCGACTTGGAGAAAAGATTTGCACCCGTTCGTCATCTTCCCCAACGGGTTCAGATTGGGTAAATTTCTATTTGCTAATGGGTGTTTATGTACTATGGTGTTTGTCAAAAGAAATGAATGTAAGAGGTCCTATTGTCATGTGAGGCATACTGCTTATGGGTTGCTAAATCATTTGATTCCGTCTTATAGAGAGTATGTACATTCTTTATAAAAATTAGTCTTCTATTCATCTGGACCTTGATTTTCTGCTATAACAGATGGTAAAATTTAGTACTTAGGAGATAAAATAGTATCTTGTTTGCTAATCTTTGCAGAAGGTAACCTGTTTAGCCTTATGCTGCCCCTTGCCTGCCTCTTCTCGGTAGCCAGGCCCATTGTGTACTGAGCTGGACTGGAAGAAGGGAAGCTTATTGGGGCTTGGGGGTAGGTGCAGTCCCGAGCTTGGTCAGCTGAGTGCACAAGCAACGAACACTCCCAGAACAGCTTCGGAGAGCTGGTTCATTTATTAGTGGCAAGAAAAGGGTATTTAGGGGCTGCAGAGATGGTTCAGAGGTTAAGAGCACTGACTGCTCTTCTGAAGGTCCTGAGTTTAAATCCCAGCAACCACATGGTGGCTCACAACCATCTGTAATGAGATCTGGAGTGTCTGAAGACACCTACAGTGTACTTACATATAAATAAATCTTTTTTAAAAAAAAGAAAAAGAAAAAGAAAGGGATATTTATGCGCCTGGGGAGGTAGCCACGGTCTTTGGGGCAAATTCAGTGTGACCAAGTACCATTGGCCATGGCAAGGGTGTTGGAACATGCTTCATCTACACACTCAGGGGCTATAGGGAGAACAGGGATCTTAAAAGGTTAAACAAGGAGTGAAGCTTTATAACTGTCAGCGTAATAAATTCTTACTAAGGTGGATGGTGAGGGTGCCAGCTTTATGGCACCAGGTTAAGAGCAGGGAGACAGCTAACTCCTGCCCTCCTCATGTTTGGGGTATTTGTGGTTGAAGCTTCCTTGACCCTTCCTCCTTAACCCTGGGCCATTATAGTCCTACAGCCTGAGACTTGAGAGGCTCCAGTACAAACTTTCCCATAGGGAAGGAAGACGTAGCTTATGTTTTTAATACTAAAGCAATACCTGCATGCTCTACTCTGTGTTCCCATAATACTCCTTGAGAGGGTTTCACACAGAAATTGCTCTTGCTTTTTAGTTCAATTTAGCAATCAAAGATATCCCAGAAGTCACCCATGAAGCAAAGAAGGCTCTGTCGGGGCAGCTGCCTGCTGTGGGGCGATCTATGTGTGTGGAGATCTCACTCAAGACTTCTGAGGTAAGGCCATGGCTGCACTTGGGGGTCTTATTTGGCATGCAAGGCTCTTCATCCTCTGCTTCCAATTCATTTTTAGCTTGATACACATTCCATTTCGTTCTGAGTTTCTCATCATTTTTTGAATTGGGTTTTTTTTTTTTATTTTTGTTATGCTGGACATTAAACCTAGTTATTGCCCGTGCTTATATAATGCAGGAATGTTACAAGACTAGGAATTCTGCATTTAGCCTTTTCTTGCTCACTTATTCAGAATAATATACAGGACAGTTTGGCTAATGGAACCAGCTAAAAATGTTAAGTTAAAGTAATAATAACCTTTCCTAAACTGATGTCTTTAGAAGTTAGGTCTGGTTCTTCCTCCCAGCCCCATGCTCCCAGAAATAAGACTCAGACTCAAAATATATTTACAGATACCTTGGCCATAAAGCTAGGCTATTCTCTGACTAGAATCATAACTTAAATAACCTATTTATTTTAACCTACATTCTGCCACATGGCTGGTGATCTGTCTTGGCACATCTTCCCCAGGTGAATCTCCCAAGCTCTATCCCAGAATTCTTTCTGCTTCCTGGGTGTCCCACCTTCTATTCTACCCTTTCCTATAGGACAGAAGTTTTTTAATTGACAGGTGATGAATTCACACAATACACAAGATATTTTCTCTATAGTTTCCCTTTTTGTTCATATAAATTTAAGGTTGATGTACATTTATCTTTTAAATTACTAAGAAAAATTTTCATTTAATATTATGCAAAAATTACATAGTAGCTATAAGAAAAAAATGTGTCATTTTGAATTTTAGACTATTTGCAATTGGCTTTATTTTATCAACAAGAAGTCCTACCCTGACATCACTGTGTAGACCACTCTGGTCTAGAATTTACAGATGTCTACCTGTCTCTTGTCTCCTGTGTGCTAGTATTAAAGGTGTGTGCTACCAGCCACCACCCTGCTCAAATATTTCACCTCAATTCTAAATCAGTGTAACTCTTTAATTTCAAAAGCAACACATTTGAACTGTAGTGGCATTCTAAATTTACTTAAAATCTCCAGTGGTATTGATGGAGAAGTAGACAAAATAACAGAAGTTGTTATCTGCCTAGCTCTAATGCTTTAAGAATTATTATAAATATAAATGTTTTGTGCCTTTTATTTGGGAACTAAATATGAAAGGTAGGGTAGAAACTTCCCAAATAATATTTACCATGACAGATGTCACTTAAAAAATGGCACTTGTTGGGGGAGGGAATAGGGGTTTTTTTCAGAGGGGAAACCAGGAAAGGGGATAACATTTGAAATGTAAATCAAGAAAATATCTAATAAAAAAATGGCACTTTTAGAACTGAAGTGAAAGGCTCTTGCATCATTTGAAAATTTTCAGCCTTTCTAAAGGGCATTTTAGAAAAGGTTTAAACATCAAAAGTTTTAGGGCTTCAGATGTAGACGAGTAATATAAACTGGGTGCATGTACAGAGCCCTGCAAAAAGCTATTAAAACCATATACTCTTATCAGGTGTAGTGCCTCCCACCCCCATCCCAACACTAGGGAAATTGAAGCAGGAGGATTGACAGGTTTTTAGCCAGCTTATCTTATATGAGGCATTCCTGTTCCAAGTTTAATGTATGTATAGTCTAAGTGAACCTCAAACTGTCTCAAAAAGCAGAGCCTAGGGTTGGTGGTATGGCACAGTGGGTGAGCTGCTTGTCACCAAGTCCGATGACTGGAGTTTGCTCCCTGATTCTGTTGTAGTAGAAGAGAACCAATGCCAGGTACAGTATGGTACTCTCGCTTCAATACGTATGTTGTGGCCCTAGCCCCATACTAAGGAAGAAAGGGTGAACTGAAAACAGTCTGTTTTCTAAGCTATCTGCTCTAACTCTAGAAATATGCTTAGAGATTGAGGATGTATACAGAGACCATGTCTCAGTGCTTGTGTATGTGTTGTTGGTTTTTTTTTTCCCAGCCCTGTTAGTGACAAAATCTCAGATAGTCCAGACTTGCCTTAAGCTTGCTACACAGCCAAGGGTGACCTTGAACTCCTGGTCTTCCTGCCTTCATTTCCCAGGCTTTGGGATTGCAGGTGTAGACCACTGTGCCTTGCCTCAATGCTACTTATCTTTATTGTAGTGATAAAAAAATAAAAATATCTCAAAAAATATGAGATGTGGCTGGATAAAAGGAGAGTCATAGTATATAGTGTAACCATGAACATGGAATGTGGAGATTCTGCTCGTGTAGCTGAGGAGACTCACAGTGAACATGAAGCCTGGAGTTGATCCCCAGTATAACAAAAGATAATAAAATTCAGTCTCTCAATGTTTATTTCTCTGTCTCCCTCTCCTCTCTAATTTTTAGTAAGAAGGAAAATTCCATGTTGAAAAATAAGATAAAATGGTACACATAGCATGATCCAACTTTTTAGAAAGTTGCTGTTTTTCAATAAGTTGGTTGTCTTCCTTTTTGTTTATCTGTGATCACCAGTATTTCTTGTGTTTGTATGATACTTTACAGGAGACAATTCAGATGGTTTTTAATAATTGAAATGTATTTCTCCTGTCCTGTCTGTAGGGAGATTCCATGGAGTTGGAAATTTGGTGTCTTGAAATGAACGAAAAGTAAGTGTTTCTGTGTCAGATGGCTTGGTTAAGGTGACTGAGGATAAGCAATGACATCATGTGAAAGCAGGCTTTGTTGTCAGCCACAGAGAGGCATTCTGACCATTCAACAGAGCCAGCAGGCTTTTATGTGACTTGCTTCATGCTTAGCTTCCAGCCTAGCACAGAGATGACCTTCAGAGCTGGTATGTGACCAGAGCGATTCACTCACAACGGAGAAAGGAGCCACAGCATCGCTGCAAAGGATTTCTTGTCTTCTCAGAGTACAGCTCATTCTCTGATTAAGTCCCCCGTGAGCTCCTGCAGCATGGCCATTCTTGTTCTGCAAGGCAGCTATTGGTGAAGTCTCCTGTACTGTGCTGGCTGGAATTGTCACCTCCTTCCTGTTTTTGTTTTTCAAGGCAGATTAGCTCACCACCTGCCTGAAGCTTGAGTTCTCTTTTCTTTTTTCTTTTTTTTTTTAAAGACTTACTTATTTTATGTATATGAATACATTGAAGCTCATCTTCAGACACACCAGAAGAGGGCATCAGATCCCATTACAGATAGTTGTGAGCCACCATGTAGTTTCTGGGAATTGAACTCGGGACCTCTGGAAGAACAGTCAGTGCTCTTAACCACTGAGCCATCTCTCCAGCCACGAAGCTTGAGTTTTCAAATAGAACGTGTGTGGAGTATGGACATTTGTTTTTCTTGAATAGAAAGTAGTTGATAGGTTATTATCCAAAATTTTTGTACCAAGTAAATTTTTTTCTCCAGATTATCAGTACACAATTAAATAGCTCATAAGACAGGACCTTAAAAATAAGCAGCAGGTTGAGTATAATTTGCAGTATTGTTGGATTGTTTTTAAACTGCTTTTTTTTTTAAGTAGATAAAAGTATAGTGGGTTCTGGTGCTTACCTATGTCTAATGTAAGAAGAAGCATACGCTGGCTTACTTCAGCAATGTGTTGGTAGAGCTCTAAGTGCGTCTTTAGTTCAGAATGTGTTTTGCAGAGTTGCTGCCTTCCAAAAGATAGACTGGCAGTGTCTTTGTGTTCCTCAGGTGTGACAAAGAAATCAAAGTTTCCTACACTGTATACAACCGATTGTCACTGCTGCTGAAGTCTCTTCTTGCTATTACGAGGGTGACACCAGCCTATAGACTCTCCAGGAAGCAAGGGCATGAATATGTGATTTTGTACAGGTAAATATCAAGGATCCTGCTTTACTTCTCAGCCTCCTTACAGTGCACATTGTCTGGCATTCAAGTGTTCTGGAATTATTTATAGCATTAGTTCTATAGTTTTGCAACCATCCTAGAGCTCGCTGTGTAAACCAGGCTGGCCTTGAACTCACAGAGATCTGCCTGCCTCTGGCTCTTCAGTGCTGGGATTAAAAGCTTATGGGTCATTGTCTCTTATGTAGCTCTGACCTTATGGGTGTTTATGCCCAGGGCTTGGTTGAGTGTGGAAAGTTGTCCATACAGATGAGAAAGCAGGGCTTGTTTAGGCTGTTTCCCAGTGTTTTAGCCATGGCCTTTGAGGATGTAGAGTGGGGTGTCATTTCTTTTTTTCATTCTCTACAGGATTTATTTTGGGGAAGTTCAACTGAATGGCTTAGGAGAAGGTATGTATGCATTCAGGCCAGAAACATTTGTGGTGTTAAGAGCTGTACCAACTTCATAGATGGGCTCAATTGCTGCTTGGATACGTGACTAACCTTGTATAGCACACCCTAACTTTTTGGTTTTTTTCGAGACAGGGTTTCTCTGGGTATCCCTGGCTGTCCTGGAACTCACTCTATAGACCAGGCTGGCCTCGAACTCAGAAATCTACCTGCCTCTGCCTCCCAAGTGCTGGGATGTGAGCCACCACTACTTGGCACACCATAACTTTAACCTGTATAATACACTAAGGAAGCATAAAGAGGCAGGTCATTTGACTGAGGAGCTACCAGGATTGAAATAATAATTTTTCAGAAGTTTCAGCAGGAATTTAGTATTTGGGGTTTCTCCATCCCTTCTCCTCTCTTCCCCTCCCCTCTCTCACCTCACCCCACCTCATGTCTTTCTCCTTCTCTTCCTGCATGCTGACTAAGCCCTGTGCCATTGACCCAGTGCCTTTTCTTGTAGTTTGTCTTGTGATTTGCTTCTGCTCTGCCTCTGCCTCTCTGCCTCTGCCTTGTGCTCGGATTAAAGACGTGTATACCACCAAATCCCCCTGTCTTTTGGGTTTTTTTTTTAAACATTGGATCAATAGAGAATATATGATAATGTGGAAATACACAAGAACGAGGTTGCTTTCCTCATATGCTGAGTAAGCAAGTAATGCCAGTGACTAGACAACAGGCTGGCTAAGAGCGGTGTCAGCCTTCTCTGGATATTTCCTTTCTTCTAGGCTTCCAGACAGTTCGAGTTGGAACAGTGGGCACCCCTGTGGGCACCCTCACTCTTTCCTGTGCTTATAGAATTAACTTGGCATTCATGTCCACCAGGTAAGGAAGAGGCCGGGGTCCATAAGAGCTTTCCCAAAGGTGTTAAAGCTCCTGTTTCCCACAGCAAGCGCCAAGGCTGACAGCATAGTTGATGCTGCCGAGAGCTGAAAGCCACCCTTTCAAAGAATGCATTTGGGAGAGGGAGAGAGTGTCACTGTCGTGGTGGAGACTTTAAGTGTCCCTAGCCAAGCTGTCCAGGAGGAGAGTTATGGTTTATATTTAGAGACTGTGGCGTTAAGGCTCTGGGTAGACCTGAAGTAGCTATGAAATGAGCCCTCTGTGGACTTGAAGGTGACTGAAATACTGCATTGTGCTTATTGCATTACAGGCAATTTGAGAGGACCCCACCTATTATGGGGATTATCATTGATCACTTTGTTGACCGTCCTTACCCCAGCTCCTCTCCTATGCACCCGTGCAATTACAGGTAAGGGCTGAGAAGATGCTCCCCGAAGCTGCAGCTAAGCAGTAGCAGCCACTGGCCATATGGGTAGAAATGAAAAGGCTAATTTCCTTCTTGCTGCTGCCTGTTAGGTACACCAAGGCCTGATCCACAGTATCTAGAAACTTACTGAGTGTTCAGGATCCTGGCAGTGATATCATCTTCTCCAAGTTATTTGGGGACTGCAAGAATATCAGGAGTTTGTGAACTATGAAAAACGGTTTTTGGGTTGCCATCTGGCTTTATAATCTCTGCCTAGAACTTCTTGACAGGGCTCCCAGCCTTTCCTAACCAGTTTGCATACCTTTCTGCTGCCATGGTTCTATAAACTCCATCATTGTTCCTTCCTTCCTCCCTCCTTCATGGTAGAACTGCTGAGGATGCTGGAGTCACATACCCATCAGTGGAAGACTCTCAGGAAGTGTGTACCACATCTTTTTCCACATCTCCTCCCTCCCAGGTAGGAAAAGGGTTATGGGCTGTGTGTATTCATGTGGGCCCTAGGGAATGCTATCCGAACTTAGCTGCGCCCTTTGGTAATGAGGTCGCTCTAACCTGCATGTGTTGATTTAGTTGCTCCACTTTTGTTTTTGTTTTGTTTTGTTGTTTCTTGAAATAGGGTTTCTCTGAGTAGCCTGGACTGTCCTGGAACTTACTCTGTAAACCAGGCTGGCCTCAAACTCAGAAATCCACCTGCCTCTGCCTCCAAATGCTAGAATTAAAGGTGTCTAGTACCACTCCTGGCTTACTTTCTTAATAAGTAATAAATTTGGCTTCAAAATAGTAGAATATTATCAAAGAGCCAGTAATTACTTAATATAATTACTTAATATAATTAAAAGCAACAACCAGAAGCACTACTTTTCTTGAAGCTGACGCAGTTATTTATCTGCCTGTCCACGTTCTTTAGCCAAGCGTTTCAACCACTAACTTTTTCACATGAGTGAGTCTTGAGTGGCAAACACAGTTTCTTTCCTTAAATCATGGCCCTGATTTCTGATGCCAGCATCCTCAGAGGAAGTGCAGCCACAGCCTTATGTAATAGGCATGGGCTGAGACTGAGATCACCCTACCCTCCTCAGGTTTCTCTGTCTTCTGCCTCATTGCTTCATCCTCTTCTGTTTTGACTTGTTTAGGTTTCTGTTTTTGAGATAGTGTTTTGCTATGCATTCTTGGCTGGCCTAGAGCACACTACATGGAACAGGCTGCCTTTGAATGACTTGTGGCCATTCTTTTCTCTGACTTCTGAGATTACAAACATGCACATCATGGCTTCTTTTGTTTATTTGAAACAAGGTCTCACACCTTGCAGTGCAGCCAAGACTGTCTTTGAATGCCTGATCCTCCCATCTCCACCTCCTAGGTGCTAGGATCAGGCATATGTTACCATGTTCAGCTACCAACTAGTTAAACGGGAGATCTGTTGTTGTTGTTGTTGTTTTCCATAAAAGTTTTTCACTACATTTATTTACTTTAGGGAGCTAGGACATGCCATTTCTGTCACATTATACATGTGGCAGTCAGATTTAAAGCTAAATCAGGAGAACCCCAGATAATTAGTGTGTATAAAGTAGCTTTGGAATTCTAAATGTTTAGCACACCCAAGCTTTTATTCTTAAGTTCTCTCAATTGCTAGACTATACACACACACACACACACACACACACACACACACACACAAGCACACAATGTACTTCTAGTCACTTCCAGGACGACATACAGAAATGTACACCTAAGCTTACTAATAATATAGCCAGCAAATTTGAGCTCTTTCCCGCTGTCTCTGCAGGCTGAGGGCTTCCTGAGCAAGGCCAGGCCCTCAGTTCTGAGGTTTATCTCCATGAGCTCTAGGCCTGTCCTGAGGGAGCTCTGTTCCCTCACTTCCTCCCACACTTTTCAGCTAACGACAGACAAATGCCTGGCTCAGGCTTCTGTTTTGCCATGTCTTTCCCACTTGAGTCAGTTCGTTTTCCAGCTGCCTCTCAAAGAGACAGGTTTACAGGGCATGCTCAGAGGTGAATGTTCCTGTACTGGTGGCTGCTTTGGGAAGCCAGCTTGCATTCTTTTCCTTGCCTCTCAGTACTCTGTTCTACTGCTCACTGCTGCCCTCTTTGGAGGTTTTTCCCCACTTTTTTCTCAAGTCCCTTTTCTTTTTTTCTTGTTTCTCCTGTCTCTCTGTGTGTCTGTGCACAGTGTGTGTTTACTGTCACAAAGGCACATTTTCAGACCCCTACTCCTGTGGTGACGGACACTCTGAGAGTCCCCATGGCAGGACTGGCCTTTTCCCATCAAGTGAGTTCATAATGGGAAAATGGGGATATGATCAGATGGCTTCTTTCTACTTAAAAAATGAAAACAGAGTATAGGGTATAGTTATTTAGTCCCCAAGTGTTCTGTGGGATTATTTTAAGGCTTGGTAATTGATTTTAACAGGACATAGCCACGACCCAGTAACCAAAAATAGTGGTTCTTATTTACCCCTCCTCCTTCCGTTGATGTGAAAAGTACACAGAGCTATTTATATCAGACTTCCAAATAAACAGTCCATGACTGGTAATCTTCCTATTTTCAATATAAATAGGAGCCGTCCATACCCAGGGTGATAGAGGTGTGATTAGAGAAGATTGTTTTAGTTTCAAATGGATCTCAAGGATGGGGAGAAAATAGGATGACTTGGGAAATGTGCCCCAGGATTGTGCCCAGGGGATCTGCTGGTCTGGAAACAGGGAACTGGGGAGTCAGACACTCACTAAAGATCTTTGGGAAGCTCTAGAGCTGGAGTCCTAATCCCAGTTCAAACAAGTCTCTTTTTCCTTATTGAAAAAGGCCTGGCCTACCTTTGCCCCTCATTTCACTGGGATCTGCTCCTGACTTTCTGCTGAGCTCTAGCATGGGTCACATGCTAGGATTGCCTTTTCTCCTTGCCTTTCCTCTGCCCCTCTGTTTTTCTCTTGCTCAGCTCTCAAGCTCTCGCCTTTCCTATCAGCCTGCTGTCCTGGGCCTTGGATCAGCTGACCTGGCTTATCCAGTAGTGTTTACTGCTGGCTTAAACACTACACACGCTCACCAGGTACCTTTCAAGATGGGGAGGACCATGGGCTTCCCAGGGCTGCCTCCCCTCCTGAGGAGCAACAGAATAACTTGGAGGACTTTAACTATTTTCTAAGTGGGTGGATCTTCAGCTTTCAGAAGGGAATGACTTTGCCAGGGTTTCACTGTCTCTTTGCCCTTCTCCCTTTGTAGTCATCACCACGCATGTCTCCAGTAGCCATATCCCAAGAGAATTAAGATCTATGATGGCTGCCTACCTAATGGAGGCCTTAGAGATGGGAAAGTTTATGAGGTTCACCAGCTGCTTAGCACTGCCATCGTTCACTTTGTCTTTCCATTCCCTCCAAAGCTGATGGTTCCTGGGAAGGAAGGTGGGGTACCTCTTGCTCCCAACCACCCTGCTCATGGTGCCCAGGCTGATCAGGAGAGACTGGTGATGCATATGCCTTCTGATGGCACCCACTGTGCTGCCACACCCTCAAGCAGGTGAGTTCCTATCATGGCTCTTCCACAGTTAGGCCATCCAGGAACCTGGATACCCTGATACACACAGACTTTGGGTTGGCATTTTTTGTTCCCAAGGGATAAGCCTTAAAGGTCTTTGAGTGTCTAGTATTACAGCTGGTATGTAAGGAACTTATCTGCCGCTAAGAAGGATAGCAGGACTTTCCTTTTTTTTAAACATTGTGCGCATGCACACGCACACGTACACGTACATTTGTGTAGTTTGCACCCTGACTGTCTGGAAAGCTGCACTGCAAGCTATCCTTCCCTGTCTCCCTTGATTTGGACAGCCTTATGATAAAAAGAATAACATGCTCCTCCCACTGGAACTTTTCCATTTGAAAAATGCCTGATGTACTTTTTCATTGGCATAGTGGTGGGAGGAGAAATCTCTGGAAAAATTGTGTGTGCCATTCAGGAAAAATAGTTTATTTTATTCCTGTTTTACCAATGCTGATCTTTTTTCACCCCAACCCCAATCTCAATCAATCACTTGGCATCCTGGTTTTCTGATCCTGGACTCTGATGATGATATCTGGGAGTAGCTAAAGATGTGGACCCTGGGTTGGGGAGGGCTCTGTCAGGTCTTAGAAACTCAGAAGCCTTCTCCTTTAAGCTGAGATTAGACACATGGATCACCAAACCCTGCTTTAAACTATAGGGCCTTATGGCATTTTTAGGTAATCAGAAACAAGGAGCTAAAATATGAGGTTGGTTATGGTATTGATGATTGCTAAGCTGTAGCTGTGTGAGAGTTGTTTACTGTGTCTGGCTAATGTGTTTGATTGTCGCTGGCATTTCTGATAGGATTTTATGTGAGCTCATACTTTGCAATGAAAAGTTTCATTCTCATGTGAACATTTTAGTTGTTCAAGCAAGTCATCTTCCAAGCCAAGAGTCAGGATAGTGGCAGCAGCGAGACTTCTGCCCCAAGCATGGCTCTGCAGTGACTCCATAGGGACTAGAGATGTTCTGTGGTTTGAGAGTGAGTACCCACTTTCCATTTCTTCTTTAGTGAGGACACTGAGACTGTATCTAACAGCAGTGAAGGACGGGCCTCACCCCATGACATCTTGGAGACTATCTTTGTCCGAAAAGTGGGAGCATTTGTCAACAAACCCATCAATCAGGTGATTTCTTCTGCTACTGCCTAAGTGCCTACCTATGTTCTTAGAGTAATGTCCCCTGCACAATGTCCTATAGAACTGCTGAAATTGCTTGCAAAATTTGTGTGTGTGCAAGTTTGAGGAGGATTAATAACCAGCAGACCTGTACTGCGATATATTGTTCCTCAGTAACTGTGACTAAGCATTCTCAGCTACAGTTCCATAATCCTCTGCTGTGAACATATTTGGTAGGGGACAGGGAGGCAAGGAATGACTGGCTTAGACTCCAGGCTGGCATCCTGTAAGAAACGTGTGCTAGGGGAGGAACAGGCAGGAACACTTCTCTCTTTTATCTCTTCAGGTGACTCTGACGAGTTTGGACATACCCTTTGCCATGTTTGCTCCTAAGAATTTGGAGCTGGAGGATGCTGATCCTATGGTGAGCTCACTAGTGATTATGAGTTTCCAGTAGATGATACAGTGGTCATCCTTCTTGGGCAGTCAGTCTTCCACGGGACTTAAGCCAGTCTT
Organism: Mastomys coucha; assembly: GCF_008632895.1. NCBI lineage: Eukaryota > Metazoa > Chordata > Mammalia > Rodentia > Muridae > Mastomys > Mastomys coucha. Next base: position 77,743,903 of record NW_022196897.1, on the reverse strand, counting down.
TTTTAGCTTATGGATTTTCAGCCAGCATTTAATCGTCTCTCTCCCACCCACCCCTACCGTTTTGACATAGAGGCTTGTTACAAAGGTAAAGCTGGCTTGGAACTCTGTGTAGCTCAGGAAAATACCCAACTTGAAATCCTCCTGCCTCAGCCTCCTGAGTGCTAGGATTACAAGCATGTACCTCCATGCCCTCTTTAGCAATATATTTCTACCATAACTGTCAGACAGCTCACAGTAATCCATATTCTCATCATGGAGTGTATACTGACTGCCTTATTCTGAATTAGGTGAATCCCCCGGACTCCCCAGAGACCACATCTCCCCTCCATGGCAGCCTGCACTCAGATGGCTCTAGTGGGGGCAGCAGTGGCAACACACATGACGACTTTGTTATGATTGACTTTGTAAGTTGCCATCACCACCCTTGATCTTTGCTGGTCTCTGGAGAGTAAACTTAGAAGCATCTGTTACCTGTGAACAAGATATTTACCTCAGGATGGGGTGGTATACAAGCTACAGGGGGAAACATTTGTAGGCCTGAGGACTTTTAATGTCATGTCTTTGCTTGAAATTCAACTTGGAATTGGGTTTTCTTAAAGACCTTTCCTTAGGAGGAGTTTGAAGGGTCAAAGGGTCCAGGTCATAAGCCTAACCAGGGGGAGGAATGGCATCGTCAGGGCTGGATCATAGTCCAGACAAGCAAGGAACAAAGACTCTTCCTCCCCCTTATATAGCCTAGAAGATACTTTGCTTGCCTAATTCCTGGAAAGGAGTCTTGTACATAGATTAACTTTTTTTTTTTAAATCCTTCATCGTTCAAAGATGAACTAACCTGAGTTTGTGTTGTTTTTAAAGAAACCAGCCTTTTCTAAAGACGACATTCTTCCAATGGACTTGGGGACCTTTTACCGTGAATTTCAGAATCCCCCTCAGCTGAGCAGCCTCTCCATAGATTTTGGAGCTCAGTCTATGGCGGAAGACTTGGTATGGAAACCCCTTCCCTCAGGGCTCCTTCTCTAGCCTCCCAGCCTCATCTGATAGCTACTCCTGTGCTTCAGCCGGTCCTGCCCATTGCCTTCTATCTTTGCTGAAAGAAAAGGAATCTTTTTAGCTGGCTTTCACCCTTGGTCACACTCACAAGTCCATGCTGCCTGGCAGTTGTCCTAAATTGCCTTGAGCTTGATTTTCTTGTTCACAGCACTTTAAAAATACTTAGTGTGCTAGGCAGTGGTGGCACACGCCTTTAATCCCAGCACTTGGGAGGCAGAGGCAGGCAGATTTCTGAGTTCGAGGCAATCCTCGTCTACAGAGCGAGTTCCAGGACAGCCAAGGCTACACAGAGAAACCCTGTCTCGAAAAGCCAAAAAAAAAAAAAAAAA
>NW_022196897.1:77740351-77742141 GCF_008632895.1 Mastomys coucha | reverse complement strand
GCATGAGAAGAATGTCCGAGAGTTCGATGCCTTTGTCGAAACCCTGCAGTAAAAGTGTCCTGAGTGTCTGCAGCACCCCCTTTCTATGGACCTAGCAGAGAACCTCCTCTTCCTCAGCTGCTCCCCAGCCTTCTGCTGTTTCTGGCCAGGTGAAAGGCAGGGTGGTTCCCCTATGGGACTTAGAAGTCCCCGCTCTTGGACTTCCTGGAGACTCATGGCAGCAATCAGGCCTAATGCCGGACCTGGGGAGGACTCTGGCTGTGGAGCTGGAAGCTGGCTGCAACAGAGCCTCAAGCAAGGACTGTCCTCAGCTACTTCACAGAGGGACAGAGGGTGTCATCTGTTCTTCCTGCTACCAGCCTGGGCCTGAGGCCAGCCCCTGCCTGCTGTCCTTACCATTAACCACCTGACATTCCAGCTGGTGGCTGGGACACTGGGCGAGGTATAAAGAGGAAGAAAACCAAGGAGACCAAGCCAGGCAAAAGAGGGCCCTGTGTCACCAGTAGTTCCTGGACCACTCCCCACCCCTACCCCCCACTCTCCCTCCCTTATCTCTCCTCTTTCTTTCCTTCTGTCTTTATTCACTCCCTTTCTCTCACCTTCTTTCTCCTCTTCATTTCCCACCTTGTCTTCCTGGGCCTGTGCTTTTGACAATATGACAGGCCAATCTGCCTAAAATGACAAGTATTCCAAAGCCAGCCACCATCTCCCAAAGGCTGCAATAGCCTGGTTCTAGAATTCGTTATTGAGAGTCACAGTTTCTTTCCTTCTCATTTTCCCTCAGTTGCTGCTGCGTGGACATAGAACATGGTAAATATTTATTATTTCAGAGAAATCAGATATTTTATAGAAGTATGTTTTGGGTTAGCAGTTCCACTGAGGAAGGAGGGTCTCTTCTGGGATGTAGGCCTCCCATGAAGATTCCTCAACCTGTGCTGCTGCTCTGAGGATCTTCCTGCCCCATCAAAGGAGAGATCAGGAATGGGTCTGGCAAAGGCAAAGTAACCGCTCAAGCTGCGTATGTGGACTTATGCAGGCATCAGGCTTCCCCAGCACACTGCATGCTCCTGCTGAGCATCTGTAAAGGAACTGGCTCTATCTAGCAGCCCAGGAAATTTCCGGTATGTTCAGTGTGATGACTCCTCAGAGTTGTGTTGCACACCGTGCCCAAGGGAGCACTGTGTATCCTGCTGCTCAAGTTCCTGAGCCTGGAGCAGGGCTGGGGAGCTCTTCCTCCCTCCCTCTAATTCCAGAGTCTACACGGCCCTGGGCTTACAAGCTGGATTGGTTCCCTTTTGAGAAACCAAAGCTGAGCTTATGGTTGACTTAAACCTTCAGGTATTGTTGCTTGAGTAAGTCAAGTGCCTCTGCCAGCCTGCCCTGTTCCTCTGCCTCTGGATCCTCACTGGCAGCAGCTGTTACGCATTGGAGCAGGTGGCTCTCAACTGCTTGTTAGTAATCTGCATGTAACACTGGAGCCTTTCCCCTGTGCATGCTTTTGCTGGCACAGAGAAATGTGCCCAGCGGTGGTGGCCAAATGCCATTGCAGCCTTTGGGTCGGGGCACATTCATGGCCTACTTAAACCAGATTTACGCCCAGAGCCAGCACTGAAGGGGGTGAGGGCACGGGTTCTTTGCAGGGTGTAGACAGCAGCCTGTATGTCCCAGATTATTAGGAAAGAGGCCAGGGAAGCTGAGCAGAGCATCCTTCAAGGTAGCCTGTGCTCTTCAGCACAATGGAAGAGATGGGCTCTAGACCAACTGCAGCCAAGCTCAGGCTGGGACCAGGT
>NW_022196897.1:77705114-77740340 GCF_008632895.1 Mastomys coucha | reverse complement strand
GCTCTTCAGCACAATGGAAGAGATGGGCTCTAGACCAACTGCAGCCAAGCTCAGGCTGGGACCAGGTGACTGTGAGGCCCCTCCAGTGTTTTGTTGGGAAATGAGAGCTACACTTGGAAATATAATCAAGAGATTTCCAATAAAAAGTTTTCTGTACTTCATAGCTTCCTATTCCAAATGTCTTGACAACTAGTCCACCAGTCCCACCTCTGCATCACTGAACCACCATCGGCTTTCATAAGGAGCGAAGGGTGGAGCGTGAATTTCAGAAGAGTCCTGAGTCACAGGGCTGCTTCAGTCTTGGGACTTGATCAAGTACCTAAGAGCCTTGGCTCTCTAGAGCCTTGTATTATTACCCAAGAAAGGGCTATGTGATTGAATATTCAGTGAAGAACTCTTATTAAATCTCCTTCAAGCGTGGGCTGCTGTTAGCAGCTTCTTATCCCTTACATAGCATACTTACCACCCTACCTGCAGGACATAGAATACCTAGAGGGGAGGACAAGCCACAGAGGATGCAACATGGATGGTGGCTGATGTCATGAACAGGGTTATGGCTGAGCAAATGAGGGAAGTGCAGGGAAGCGTGGCCTGTGCAAGTTTGTTCTGCTAACAAGAGTCCAGAAAGGACGGTGGACTCTCAGAGGAGTACCGAAGAACAGGAGAGCCCAGCAATAATTAAGTCTGATGTACACACATGCACCCCAGCTATGGCTACACATCTACCTCCTAGTGCACACTGCAGAGCCAATGTATTCTATTTTTGTTTTGTTTTGTTTTTCCAATGTATAGATAGTTCTGGATGCAAAAGTCAACTAGGTACTTGTGTAGGCTCGTTCCCCTGCACCCGAGTCAAGTCTGGCCCAAGGACAACAGTGGGACCATCAGAGGATTCTAAGTCAGCCTAAGAATAGAGTTGAAGAGAATGGAGTCAGCCCACTTTGCCAGTAAAAGCCTGGGTGCCCTTGTAAATGCATCTGATTCAGAGACCATAACACTTGAGCACACAGCCAAACAGCACAGCTGTCCAAGCTGGGTCAGAAATGGTAGTAGCATCCTTGGATACCTTTGGAGGCTCCAGGTATTTCATGACCAGCAATGTGTCTGATTCTTAAAACACCCTTTGCCTGAGAGACCTTGTTGTTAAGGTTTTGTTTACTAGTACCTGAGTAACTGCAGAGGCCCTGCCAGGATCCCAACTCAAGTAAACAGCTCTCCCTGGCTCTGGTTCTGCTGTTTTCCTGGGTCACTGCCTCAAGCAGTTCCAGTGTCACCCAGCCTACAGCTGAGCATTGCTAACAAGGAATTAAGCCACCAAAGCCTTGTGTCTCAAGGCACCTGGATCAAGGCCACAGTTGTGCAATGGAACTTCCTTGAAGCTCGGGACCAGTGTTTACAAACACATCTTAATACTGCTGGAACCAGTGGCTCTGGCTAGGCAGCCTCTGCCCAAAACAGGAAAAGTTAACCCACCCTGGGCCATCATAACCTCCTGATGGCAGTAGGCAGGTATCTGGAACTTGCCCTTGACAACTGAAATTTGGACCTCCTCCCAGTTGTAAAACAATAAAAGTCAAATGTGATGGTTCGTGCTTAGAATCACTACATTCAAAAGAATCACAACAGAGACCAACCTGGCTGCTGAGTCCATGTCTCAAAAAAACAACCTACATAAGCTCTATCTTTGATGTGGTACACCCCTTTGATCCCAGCACTTGGGAGTAAGAGTCAGGCAGACCTCTAAATTGCAGGCTCAAAACAAACCTTTTAACAGTTTGGGGGATGAGATCTACAGTCATGTGCTTCAACAGGTGTTCTGCCAGTCTGAAAGTAACACGGTTTTTTTGTTTGTTTGTTTGTTTGTTCAAGACAGGGTTTCTCTGTGTAGCCCTGGCTGTCCTGGAACTCACTCTGTAGACCAGGCTGGCCTCAAACTCAGAAAATCCACCTGCCTCTGCCTCCCAAGTGCTGGGATAAAAGGTGTGTGCCACCACCACCCAGCCGAAAGTAACACTTAAACCAAGCAAGGGCATGGTTGTCACAGAAGCAGGCAGATCTGAGTTCAAGGACAGCCAAGGCTACACACAGAGAAACCCTGACAAACACACAGAAGAAAAAAAATCTATGAAAAATAAGGAAGGAGAGGCAGATTTTTCACAACTTGTGTCTCAGGTGGCAATGGAAAATGTCTAGCCTCCCAGGCTGAGTTGGAGCTGGGGAGGTGAAGGGAAGAAGATGAACATTGAACCCCAGCCGGCAGCCATACCAGGCTGATCTCTTACCACAGATATTAAGACATTATTTCTGGTCATCAGAACTTTTTTTTTTAAGACAGGGTTTCTCTCTGTGGCCCAGTCTGTCCTGGAACTAGCTCTGTAGATCAGGCTGGCCTCAAACTCATAGAGATCCACCTACCTGTGCCCCTTGGGCACAAACCACCACCACCCAGCATAGAGGAACCTTTTTTTTTTTTTTTTTTGGATAAATAGACATAGTCTTAATTGGGAACCAATCCTCAATCTTACCAGTAAGAGTGGGTAAGAGAGTCAAGATTCAAGCTTAGGGATGAGCATGGTGCCATATGCCTTTAATCCCAGCATTCAGGTGGGCAAATCTCTGTTGAGTTTTAGGCCAGCCTGATCTGCCTAAGTTTTAGGATGGATAGCCAGGGCATATAACCAGACCTCTACTCAAAAATACCAAGTTAAAAACAAAAATAATCAAACTCTAATATGGCGACAAGACCCATCTCAGTGCCCACCAGTCTGCTGTGGTTCTCTCCCTTTAAAGTTCCCCTCATACAGTCAGCTGGGAGAGGAGGCCCTGGTCCTGAATAGCACAGGTAAGCAGCGGGAATGCTGCAGGTACAAAACTATGGTGACTTGGTATTTCCCTGACTAGAGGATGGTCAGAGAGCAGGGCCCACTCAGAATAAGGAAACAAACCCTATCATGGAGTGTTATCTTCCAGGCACACCATGGCTCCTATCTTTTTAAAAATTTTACATTTGTGGGTGTATGTCTGTGCAGAGTATGTGTGCATTGTCCACAGAGGCCAGAAAAGGGCATTGTATTCCCTGGACCTGGAGTTAAAAAGAGTTGTGAGCTGGGCTAGCGAGATGGCTCAGCGGGTAAGAGCACTGACTGCTCTTCCAAGGGTCCTGAGTTTGGATCCCAGCAACCAGGCTCACAACCACCCGTAATGAGATCTGACACCCTCTTCTGGTGTGTCTGAAGACAGCTACAGTGTATTACTCCAGAGCAAGCGGGGCCGTCCTGAATTCAATTCCCAGCAGCCACATGATGGCTCACGGCCATCTGTACAGTTACAGTAAACTCATACACATAAAATAAATATTTTTTTTAAAAAAAGTTGTGAGCTGCTGTGGATGCTAGAAACTGAACCCAGGTCCTCTGGAAGAGCACCAAACATTTTTAACTCCCATCAGAGCAGCTGTTAATACAAGCGTGAGACCTTTAACAAGGAAGAGCTTCAGGGCCAGGTAGACCTTCCACAAGATAGCTCACTTGGTAAAGTGTTAGGGGTGCAAGTCTGGCCACTGAGCTTGTTCCTCTGGACCTACAAAAAAGGGAGATGAGAAAAACAATTCACACACACAAACTGTGTGTATGTGTGTGTTCTTTTGAAGTAGGGGTACCGGGAGTAGGCAGGGTCATTAGACCTTCAACAGAGAGCCTACACCTGCGCACTCTATATAATTCTGCCCCAGTTGCATGTGACTTTGGAAGGCGTAGACTTAAGTGTGTAGGAGATAGAGACTGACTGAAGGAGGGCCCCATCTATGCAGTTTCCAGAGTCCTCTGTGATACAGCTTCTTGAGGTCACCATCCTCAAGTGGACTTGGATTGATTTTTTTTTTTTTTGATATTCATTGGTGCCTTATCTGGAGTACAGATTTGTTCACATTTTCCCAAGAAAATTAAGCAGACAGCAGATGGACTAAGGAGGGGACTTCCTAAAGCTCTCTCTCTCAACTGCACCACACTTCCTGTCTGGTTCCGAACTTCAGGGTCTCACTTCCTAAACAGTCAGATGGGTATTTTTCATTTACATTTTTATTGAAATACAAAAAGTGCAAATGGTAAAATACATGATTGTTGCTAAGGAAATCGTGGTAAATGTGAACACTGGATTCACAGTAAGAGCGCCCCCAGCCACATACTGACAGGCCCGGGGCAGGAGGAAAACAAGAGGTCCAAAGGCTCCTCAGTAAATGGAGTGTAGCAACACTTGATACAAACGTGGGCAAAAGCAGAGTGGCCCAGGCTGGGTCAGGTATGAGGCTGGAGAATGACAGCAGCACTTGAGGCACCAGAGACCTGATACAACAGTGGTGCAGGAAAGAGCCAGTGAAGTCAGGCCCAGCCTCATCTCCAAGACCGTCAGTACAGATCCCACAGTACCCAGTACCATCTCTGGAGCTGTCATGCCTGGCCACACCTATGGGGCAGGGTCTCCGCAGATACCTCCCTGTCATTAGGGGGCAGACTTCTGGAAGAGGGTCACAAGGCTTCATTAGGAATAGAATGAAAGCTACCAATCATCACTGGGGCTCAGGCTCTCTGAAAGACAAGAGGGCCTATGGCCACCATACTCCCCTAAGGAAGCTGCTAGAACCTACCCAGCAGGGGTGATCTATTAGTAAAACCCCTGTCAGTCTTAGTGGCTTCTGAGCTCCCGACTCTCCAAGAGTCCCCAGGCAGAAGGTGAGAGCCACCAAGGGTCCTGAGGCATTAGTATCTCTGGCCAGAACAGGGATCAAAGTGACTCCACACAAGAAAGACCTACTATATAGCCTTTGGCTGAAGATCTGTGCACATGAGAAAGAAGGGAAGGCGTAGAAGGCCAGGACTGCGGTAACTGATTCCTACCAGATACTACAGCTCTCCCTGGGAGTAGACAGGACCATTTCAATAGACGCTCAGATTCTGAGTCTTGACATCCAAGGTGCCAAGTGTGGCAGAAATGAGGGACTAGGACACTCTGGGGGAAGTACCACTTGGGAAAGACCCAGGAGGCAGAAGTGACAGGCCAACTCTGGTCTTGTCATCCCTATTAGCAGGAAGAGCAGGGACGGGGAACTTGCACCCAGGCCAATGCTCACTTCCTAGCAATCAGGAAAGAGAGGACCAGCTCCAGCTACCAGCACAGCCGGCAGTGAAGTAGTCTTCTACAATTGCCAGGGTAACAGGCAGGAAAAAGGAAAAGGTTTACTGTGGCTAAATCCTAGAAGAGCCAAGCCCAGCAACCAGAGAGGCAGTGAGAGGTATAAGGCAAAGAAAATGTCTTACGGTAAACGGGCCTCCAGGGCCGGTAAGGTGGGATGGACAGAGGGATAGGAGGGGCTGCCCAGTTAGTGGGCTCCAACTTCCATCTCTTGGGGCTTCAAGGCCCCTTCCTAGGCAGGAGCCCTGGACTCCAGAAAGGTTAATACCAGGAGGACAAGTCCAACTCAGGCTGCCAGAGAAGGGGCTGGAGGTGGGGCTGAACTCAGACCCCCTGGGCATCTGTGCTGGGGAACAATTCCCCTTGATGATCCAGGAGGAACTTAGTGAAGGTGTTGATGGGATTAATGGCCTTGAGGGTGATGGCAGCATCCTTAGCCCAGAGCAGGTTAGGGCCGAAGACCACAGCCAGGTTAGTGTTGGTCATCTTGTTCTGGTCACAGTGGGCAGATATCTGCGGAAAGAAAGGGGCTACAGCTAGAATCTACGGCTCCTGCCTCCTACTCCCAGCAACCCCATCCAAGGCATCCAAGCAGTGACAGCATCTCCCCAGGTGGGCAGAGGAGGCCGGAGGGACATCTCACCTGTACCAGGAAGGCAGTCAGGAAATGAAGCACCTGGTAGTTCTCCTCTGGCAGAGTTTGGAGAACCTGCTGTGTCACCTCCACTCTCTGGCTCTCATCAATATCTGTGAAGAATGGAGGTCTAGGTTACAAAGGCGTAGGATGAGCTTTAGAAACCCTGATAAGAGCCTATGGGGAAACCCCAACTGAAGTTCCTGGGAGCTGCTTAGGCCCACAACCCTGCAGGGCAGGGTGAGAGAAAGTTCAGTTCCAAAGGATTTACATAGCTGAGGAGGAAAGAGAGAACTCACTGAGGAAGCCCACAACATGGGGGTAGAGGTCAAAGGTTAGCAAGGGTTCAGGAAGCTCCCGAAGGAATGTCTTGAGGATGACGGCTGGCAGGTGCAGCTCATTGTACTGGTCAAAGTCCACCGGCAGCCCTTCATGGGGGAGAAAAAGATGGAGAGAGCACTAGGCAAGCCAGAGGCCAGCAAGCCCCATGCCTCACTTTGTCTTTGTCCACTGCACAAGCTGCCTTTTCCCAGGATCCCCTAGTACATCTGCCTCTTTTCTTCTGTAAAAAGGATGACTCAGACCACCTAGAGCATGAGCTCACTGTCACACAAGACAATTACTCCTTGCCTCTAAATGAGCTTGAATCCAAGGCTGCAGCCCCTGAACATGAGGCAGCAAGGCTGGAACATCAAGGCAGAAGTAGGACCTATGTGGTCACACCAAAGGACACAGAAACTTCTGGCAAGAAGAAAATCTGGGACATGCTTACAAGCCCTCACATTCATAACATGCCTCATCTTCTCAAACATACACAAAGAGACCCCATCAATGTGCACACACAATCTGGACTAGCTCTAGGGTCTGGTCCACTCACCCATATTGTATTTCTGCTGCACTTCCCGCACAACCTGGGTGTTGGCAGACCTCCGGAAGATGCCCTCGGTGGTGAGAGCTAGAAACCAAAGGGGCCTGGTGAGTCTCAGCGCTCTGAGGGGTGGATCTCTTCCCTACACTATCAGTCTTGGAGTTCTAAGAAGGGTCACTGGGAGTGCACTTTTCTATGCCTTGCCCAGAGTTTCTCAAGGGCAGCTGATGACAAGGTGGCTTGGCTTCAATAGGCCTTGGGCTGCATGGCACTCACCGTGAGCCTGCAAGTAGGCGACTGTCTCCCTGAGTACAATGGGAATGGGCTCCTGGCCTGGGTTTTTCTCCTGGAGGCTGTGGGAGCAAAGGGGTGAGCTGGGGCTTGACATGCTGGTCCAACCCAACCAGCCCAGACCTGCCTGGCTTTAGCATACTCACTGCTGTAAGGAGACCCCAAACTGCTGATTGGGCAGGGGGGGCCGTGGTGGCATGGGCTTGGGAGCTGTTGCAGGGCTCTTCTGTGTGGATTTGAGGAAGTCATCATACCTAGGGGAGCAGATGGAACAAGAGTCAGGCCCTCTGGCTCTGTAGTCTGGCAGCCAACTTTATCAAGTCTTTACTGTGTGATTTTACATGGATTATTTCATATGTCTTCAAAACAGTCCCACTTGATGTAACACAGTGAAAAACATTCTAAAGAGATTCAGTCAACAGCTTGTGACAGAAATGGGGTTTGGTCTGTCTCTGGATCTTTTTTTTCTTAGATATTTTCTTTATTTACATTTCATATGATATCTCCTTTCCTGGTTTTCCCTCCAAAAAAAAGAAAAAATAAAATAAAATAAATCCTGTTCCCCCCCCCCCCCCCCCCCCGTCCCTGGATCTTGACACTGCCGTTCTCCAGTTTCCCTGGGTTCTCCAGACTCCTGACTCCCACCCAGGTTACTCTGACACTGCCGTTCTCCAGTTTCCCTGGGTTCTCCAGACTCCTGACTCCCACCCAGGTTACTCTGCCTCTCAAACGACACAACCACACAACTGAGCCAGTGGACCCATAAGCACACTCCCCGACACCCGGCTTATGGGCCCACCCAGCTGTCTTACTTGAGCACTTGGCGAGGGATCCCCAACTGCTCCAGCTTCACGTGCTCACTTAGCTCACTCAGGTAATTCACATAGAAGATCTTCCGTCCAAACTTGAAACTGGAAGTAGAAGGAAGGATCTGGGTCAGGCTGGGCCTCACAGTAGCCCTTGGTCCTCCCTGTAGATAGGTTTCACCCCAAGCTGGCCACCCTGAGCATTGGTTTGCTGTGTGAGGGGCCATGAAAGACTCCGTGGCGCACCTGTGGCCTGCTCACCTGATGAGGGGCTTAAAGAGGATAAGCAGAGTTTTGATGAACATGGTTGGGTGCACGATGTAGAGAGCCTTGATGTTCTTCTTGTACCTGCAAGCCAAGTGGGAATCTTGTGAATGGTGGAGGAAGGGGCAGTACTGTTGGGGTCCCACCTCCATTGACATGGAATAAGCTCCTGACTAAAAGAACCACCCAGAGCCTAGAGTTAGCCACCCTAGGCTCAGGAGCCCATCCCTATGTCCCAACCCACTTGCGGTCAAACTCTCGGTAGGCGTCCCGTAGCCAGCTGAGGGAGGGCTTGTTGTCACTGGTCAGGCCATGGTGCAGGTACAGGAGTGTGTAGTCACTCTCCACATACTGGTCCAGTGTGTGTTTCAAGTACCTTCAAGAGAAATGCCCAGCACTGGGGTTGTAGCTCCATGGTAGAGCAATTACCTAGCATGTGTGAGCCACAGGTTTAATACCTAACATCATAAACACATAAAAAGACCTGTTCAGACCTGTCCTCTGCATAACAGGTGTGGCCTGTTACCATAGAAACTGGTGCTTGCATCATGGCTTCCTTCTCCACAGACCCTCCCTGCTATCATTTGGCTATGTAACCCACAGCCACTTTCCTGGAAGGAGGGAGAGGATGGGCCTAAAGGAGAAGTAAGGATGCAGAAAGTTCTCATTTTGAGCAGCAGCAATCAGGAGCCCTGAGCTGCAAGCTGGGCTGTGTATCCACAATTAAAAGGGTTTGACATCAGGATCTCCATGAGTTGGTCACAAGGATAGTCACTGTTATTGGTAAAAGCTTTTAGTGTCTGCCAAGTACCTCCAATACCTCATTCTTCTCTCATAACAATTGAGGCTAAAGCTAACCACATCTTACTAATGAGGGCAATCGGCAGAGGTCAAGTGCTTAGTGAAGCTTTAAGTTGTGGTAGGACCTAGTAGTGAAGTGACCAACTCCAAGGCTGCACTCTAGACCTTGGAACAGTTCTGCCTTTTTTAAGTGATCTGTGGTATAGTTTCTAAAATACTGTGTTTATGAAAGGATATCAGGATGACCAAAAGTTCACCTATCCCATCCCATCCCTAGGCTCTTAATGGACCACAAAGCCATGTGGTGCTCACAATAGGGTATGTACCCCCCAACATTCTCCCCTCCCCTCTCTCTCTGTGTGTATGTGTCTGTCTCACTCTGAGCACACTGGAAAGTTTGGAAGTAATGAACAATAGGAAGAGGGGGAAGAGCCTAAAATAAGACCTCTTAGAAGATGGACAGTCAGCTCCTTGGCTCTAGTAGGGAAGCCAGTCTATGTTGGACAAGCAGAATGCTAAGCACATCCAAAAGGAGAGAAGTCTGAGAGAGCACCCAGTAGCTTGACTAAGTGCCCAGATGAATGACCTGACGTAGAGTCAGAGGCCTAATGACTAGTCCCAGGGTGCCAAGCTGGACCGGCACAGGTAGGCACAGGTAGGTACTAATGCTAGATAACCACAGATTCTGATCATTATTAAACCAAGAATACTTATCCACACTTCCACACTAAGCACTTGGTAGTTTACAAAGGGCTTTCACATAAAAAGATGGCATTTGCAATTAGGAAAACAGCAAAGATGACAGTAGATACCCTCATCCACGGATGAATGCCATGAACTTTGTGTGCAATAAAGAAATACTGATCATGGAAAAGCATGTTCAGGATTCTTTCCTGAGGAAACAGAGAGGAGTAGAAGCATTCTTGTAGGAGACTGTTCATTCCAGAGTTTTATTACGGAAAAAAACAACAACTGAGCAGCAAATTTGTCCAGTATCAGGAGACTGGGAAGAAATCATGGGACATCTATAAATAGACTATCTCACAGGATGCTTCCACAGGCAGGATTAAGCTGTGAAGTCAGGCATCAGAACAGAGGTCATTCCTGAGGCAGACTGGAAGAGCAAACTGGAAGCTGGGTGAGGGGTGGGGTGGGGGGCACTGATAGGTATGGAGTTTCTGTTTTGTTTTATATTTAGGTTTTTCTGAAACAAGGTCCCACTCTGTAGCTCAGGACATGCCTGGAACTCAAAATCCTCTTTCATAAGCCTCCCAAGTGCTGGAACTGAAGCCATGCATCATCAAATTCACAGGATACTGGGTGTAGTGACACTCAAGAGGCTGAAGCAGAAAGGTCACTTAGCCCTGGTGGTTAAGGTCAGCTTGTGAGACAAAATGAGAGCTACCTTTAAAAAGAAAACAAAAGTAGTATACAATTTGCTACTTTTCTATGTGCATATTAGTACAGAAGATGAAAATATAACATGTTTTGTGTGGGGCTTTTTGGGTGGTAAGAGGAAACTCCTTATAGGGTTTTAACATATAAGGAGTCTGGCTTGGAACTTCTTATGCAGACCAGGCTGGCCTAGAACTCATAGACATCCACTTGCTTCTGTTTCCCAAGTGTTGGGATTAAAGGTGTGCACCCACTATGCCCAGCTAATTAATGGGATTTTGGGGGGTGGGAGGTTGTTGTTCTTGTTTCTTTTTCGAAACAGGGTTTCTTTGTGTACCTTGTCTGTCATAGAATTCAAATTCATAGAATTTGTAGACCACACTGGCCCTGAACTCACAGAGATCTGCCTGCCTCTGACTCCCGAGTGTTGGGATTAGATTAGAAGCATGCACCACTACCACCCCACTAAATAACATGTTTTTAAGGATGTCTTTGAGAATGTTGTAGACATGGAAGATGAAAAAATTATATAAGACATAAAACTGAATACAGTGATTTTCTTTCAGGATGACAGGTCTGTGAGACTTCATAAATTTACAGTTGTTGTGTTTCCTGAATAACTATTTATATATTTTTAACTTCCCCAAATTGTAATACTCTAAAACTATACATGATAGATTTCATTGTTACCCACAACAAGTCTATAAGGAAACATATATGTGTGATATGTGTGACATTGTGTATATAAAACTCAGAGAGTTGCCTTCAAGCACATGGCTAGTTAAAATACAGAGCTCAAGTTCAACCAGTCTTTTGATTCCAAGTTTCAAGAATTTTTCCATTTCAACCTCCTAGATCTGGGTGGGGAGTGAGGAAAGCCAAGTATGACGTAACAGGACTGAAAACAGGGCAGACAGAGCCAGTGGAAACACAGTCTGCTCTCAGCAGGGATGGTGACCAGGCAGGGTGGATAGGGGTAGGCAGTGAGATGGTGAGTGTGTGTGTCTGTATACATGTATGTGGTATGTGATATGTGTAGGATGTGTGTATGTGTGTGGGGTGTCTGTGTGCGGTGTATGGTATGTATCTGATATGTGCAGTGTATGTGTGATAGGTGTGGTGTGTGTCAGTGTGTGTGTGGTGGTGGTGGTGGAGAGGTAGGGAATGGGATGGTGTGTGTGTGTGTGTGTGTGCATGTGTGTGTGTACGGTATTATGGCATATGTCTGTGTGGTATGTGTGTGCATCTGTGTGTGTGGTGTGTGTATGATGTATGTCTGTGTCTGTGAATGGAAGGACAGGCAGCAGCAAATTGCCCAGGAATTCGTGACACTAAAGGGAAACCCCAGCTAGGCACAACCCCCTCAGCAACCATCCCTAAAAGCTAGGTGCTTTCCAATTGCCCGTAATTTCCTCTCATTTGACCTTATACCTTGACCCCAAGTCGGCTGCGTGGTACACCAGGCATGGCACAAAACCTAGAGGGGGTTTGTAACTCGCCTCCTTAGGCTGAACTCCATGGTGAATATTCCTGGCTGGACACATGGTGGGCCTCCAACAAGACCCTGCCTGTTCTATCTAAGGAGTCAAGTCACAAGGTGGGGGGAGGGACGAGAGGAGAGACAGACAGACAAACAAACAGAAAGCACCTTATAGACACAGCACAAGGAATGAGCTTTTGCCTCACCAGAGGCCAGCTGAGACTTTCTTCTGTGATCCTCCAGCCTGACCCTAAGACCACTACAATCCATACGTGCACAGCATTCAGGATCTCAAGGAGCTATTGTAGGCAGTGCACATACTTTACATTTTAGAGAGCACTTTAAACTGGTCAGGAAAAGTTACACAATGGTCACTCTGAGCACACTGAGGGCAGTTTCTGCTCTGCTTCTTTGGATGACCCCACATGCCTTGATTGGTTCCTGATATGTACCCAGTGGTGGTTCAATAGTGAAAAGCCAGATGAGAGACTTCGACCCGTCTACATTTAAACACTGGCGGTTTGAAGGAGAATGGCCCCTATAGGTTCATGTATTTGAATCCTTAGTCACCAGAGGGTAGAAGGGTTTGAGGAAAATTAGAATGATCAGAAAGTGTGGCCTTGTTAGAGGAAGTGTGCCTTTTTTTTTAAGCTATTATTTTTATTTTATGTGTATGGGTGTTTTGCCTGCTCAGAGTGTCTGTGTACCATATGCATGCAGGACTTGTGGAAGCCAGTAGAATGCATCAGACTCCCTGGCACTGGAGTTACAGACTCTTGTTAGCTGGGGGCTGAACCAGGGTCCTGTGTCAGAGCAGTCAGTGCTCTTAACCGCCGAGCATGTGTGTCTGTTTCCCTGTTGCCTACAGCATGGCATCATGCTTCCCTGTATGGGGTCATGCTCTTTACCATGACAACAACAGGCTAACCCTCTGAAACTGTAAGTAAGCCCCTAATTAAATGCTTTCTTTTATAAGAGCTGCCTTGGTCATGGTGTCTGTTGACAGCAATAGAACAGTGACTAAGACAAGCAGCCTCTGGACTTGTGCTAGGAGAGATTCTAGCATACACATATGGTAAGCAGGAGCCCCACAGGTATAAAAGCCATTGACAGCATACTTGGCACAAAGTATGATAATGTTAATTATGATTATAAATAGAAATGATTAAGAATCAAGATTACATCAGAAATACCATGGTTATACATATTTGGATATATTTACTTTTCAAGATTATTTTCTAGTGCATTATCTCACTCCTGTCAGAAAAGAGGCCACAGGCTTAATTATCTTCTTTGAATAATGAGAAAATAAGGCTCTGAGACACCTGCTAAGGTCAGTCTCTAGGACTCTGACCCCTTGTCTAGTGCTCTTCCCCCTTAAGGGATGAGAGGTAACATTAAGGAAGGAAACCTGGTGCCCAGGGTGAAGAGGAGATTAAAGAAAATGGCTCCAGGCTACACAGGATCTAGAGAGGTTCCACTCCACTTCCCCACAGGTACTCACCCCAAGAGCTTGCTATGGTCCAGCTGGTGGCTGGGGGGCATCCGGCAAGCACTAAATACAATGATCTTCCGTCCATATTTATCATCACCTGAGTGTAAAGAAAGATGGAGTGCAATGGATCAAAGGTGAACCAGAGTGGTGGGTGGGGCTTAGAAAGTACCAACCTGGGGCCTGTGCCAGTGAACGTACGGGCTTGAGAAACCCATGTGGATTCCCCAAGGGCATGCTGGGTACAGTTGCTCCAGGGGCACTGAATTGGGACAACCTCCCAAAAAATTTTAACCTTGTTTTTTTTCTCATTAATATTTGAATTGATTATTTGAGTATTTTCTATCATGAAACCTGAGCACACTTACTTCCCAGTCTTCCTGGGTCTTCCCCACTGACCCTTCAGACCTCCCCCAACACTTTCTCTTTCTCAACTGTGAGTCTGCCTTCATCATCATGGATACCATGGTAAAAGTAGCTTCCTTGTTCTCCACAGTCATCATCAGGAACACAGATCACAGACTTACACGTTGACCTTGCTCTTTAACACAGTCATGATGACATACACTTGGTTTTTTGTTTGTTTTTTTTTTTTAATTTATTTTATGTGTATGAGTACACTGTAGCTATACAGATGGCCATGAGCCATCATGTGGTTGCTGGGAATTGAACTCAGGACAGCCCCTCTCGCTCTGGCCCACTTGCTCCGCTCGCTCCAGCCCAGCCAGGCTCTGGCGTAATACACTGTAGCCACCATGTGGTTGCTGGGATCCAAACTCAGGACCATCAGAAGAGCAGTCAGTGCTCTTACCTGCTGAGCCATCTCGCCAGCCCCCGGTTACATACATTTGTAAACCCACACTTTGGAGATAGAGTCAGGAAGATCAAGAGTTCAAGGTACAGCTGGGCAGTGGTGGCGCACACCTTTAATCCCAGCACTTGGGAGGCAGAGGCAGGCGGATTTCTGGGTTCAAGGCCAGCCTGGTCTACAGAGTGAGTTCCAGGACAGCCAGGGCTACTCAGAGAAACCCTGTCTCAAAAAAAAAAAAAAAAAAAAAAAAAAAAAAGAGTTCAAGGTACTTAATAATAGGTCCAAGGCCAGCCTGGGATACTTAAGATCTAGTCTCAAGACAACAACAGCAAAATAAGTAAGTAAAATAAATAAATAAATAAAAAACACATTGAGGCTGAGTAGAGTGGTGTGGTGAGGACCTTCAATCCCAGCCCTCAGGATGAAGACAGAAAAAACTGTAAGTTTGAGGCTAGCCTTGTCTACATAGCAAGTTCCAAGATAGCAAGGCTATATAGTGAAACCTTGTCTTACTAACTAAATAAAAATAAATAAAATCATGTTGAAAGTGTAATGTCTGTGAAATGTCTGTGTACATTCATCAATAGGTAAGCGTGTGAGGATATAACTCAGCTGGTAGAGTGCCTGCCTAGCATGCAGAAAGCCCTGGGTTTGATCCCTACTGCCAAATAAACTAATGCTGATAGTTACATCTGTAATCCCAGCACACAGGGGTAGAAGCAGGAAGGTCAGAAGTTCAAAGTTATCCTTAACTACACTTGAGTAAATCTGAGGCTAGCCTGAGGTACAAGATACTCTGGCTCAGAGGAAAAAAAGGAATATTCATGGCAACAGAAATTTGACCATAAAAAAGAAAGACTGATACATGGCACAAATTACATGAATCTTGGAAATATGCTAACTGAGAGCAGCCTGGCACAAAAAAGAGCTATTGCATGAGTTTGTGAGAGTCTAAGACAGTGGTTCTCAACCTGTGGGTTGCAACCCCTTTGGGGGATCAAATAACCCCTTCACAAGGGTCTGGAAAAATGGCTCAGTGATTAAGAGCACTAACTGTTCTTCCAGAGGTCCTGACTTCAATTCCCAGCAACCACATGATGGCTCACAACCATCTGTAATGGGATCCAATTCCCTCTTCTGGTGTGTCTGAAGAGAGACAGTGTACTCACATATATAAAATAAATAATTAAAAAAAAATCAGATATCCATTGTGATTCTAACATTAGCAAAATTACAGTTATGAAGTAGTAACAGAAATTATTTTATGGTTGGGGGAGGGGTCACCATAACATCAAAGGGTCTCAGATTTAGGAAGGTTGAGAACCACTGCTCAGAGACCACAAGTCCATAGAGTCAGGAAGCAAATGAGTAGGCTTCGAGGTGCTGGGAGGAGTTGAGAGGGGGAAACACCGCTAATGGGTACATGGTTTGATTTGTGGATGCACCCTAAAAGTGTTCTAACAGGCTGGCATGATGGCTCAGTGGGTTAGGGCACTTGCTACCAAGCCTGATGACCAAAATTTGATCCTCAGGACCCACACGGTAGGAGGCGAGAACTGATTCCTCACAGTTGACTTTGACCTCCAGGTGTGTGCCATGGCTTGCCTGTACTTACTTGTGCATGCACACGCAAAAAATAAAAATAATTTTGCTCATATTTTTTTAAGTGTTCTAGTGGCACACACCTGCAACCCCATCATGGGAGGCTAAAGCAGGAAGGTGGCAAAGTCAAGACCAACCTGCGGTATGATAGCAAGATCTTGTCTCCAAAACCAGTCCCTCACATCCACCAAAAATAGATCCACCAAGGCCTAAACTATCTTGCCAACCAGACACCCTACAATTGCTTCACCCCTAAGCACCAGCAATGAGGGCCTGGGAGCCTCTAGAAGCTGCCCCTCAGACAGCCCAAGCGTGCAGAGGAGAGTGGTCTGGCTGCCACAAGTAGGTCAGCCAACACAGTAATGACAACTCTGCTCACAGACGCTATCTGATTTTATTACTAGGGTGGCCGAGCATACTTGGCTCTGATTGAACTCTAGACTCTTTTAAAAAAAATCTTATCTTTCCCATTAAAGGTATTTTGAAAAACATGGAGTTCAAGGGTGTTTGTGAAGGTGTGACAAAATGTCACCTAGGTGTTTTCCCAGAGATATTTGTCCCATACTCTCAATGTGATGGTCTGGCCCCTGACTGTCACAAGCCAAAAAGCTCTTGAGATACATGCTCTTGCCCCAAAATGAAATGCTCTTCCAGGGTCAGCTTGGAGCAAGGGTGCTCAAGAAAGCTCATTAAAGAAAGATTTAATGGTGATTAAAGGCAGGTTTTTGTTCCTCCAAATGGTACCTGCCTCATCGCCACAGCCTCAGAGGCAAAGGGGGTGGAACACAGAAGAGTACAAACTGAAGACACAATCCCTAAATGCAGGAGTCTGTCCTTCTGCTCTGCCTCAGCAGTAAGGACTGCTCTCCTCTGTGAGCCCAACCATTCCAGGAACCCAGGGGCTGGTCCTTTTCTTACTCTTCCCTACGCTGAGGCAGGGCTTACTAGTGCCTTCTCAAGTGTGGCTACGGTAAGCTGGGCCCTATCGGGTGAGCGCTCTGACCCTAGCAGCTTCACAACCTTGAAGGTTACTGGATGAGCCCTCAGCCTCCTGGCTCCACTGGAAGGACCGTCCAGTTTTGTTAGTTCCAAAAGGGCCTGGTTAGGGTCCTCCAAAGAACTTCTTGTGTCAGCATCTTAGGAACAGCCCACTGAGCCCCACAAGCTGTCTTGCTTATTAATCTGCCCTAACACCCAACCCTGGAGGACTGTACATATTGCCCCCAGTGCTACTTCCACACTTGAGGAACACTTGTCTGGCTGTTCCCCCTCATCCCTGCCTCAAATAGAATCTGTGAACCTGGTCCTGTAAACATCCTTTAAAATGGAAGCAAGACATGGCAGCACACAAGTATAATCCTAATGAGAGACTAGGAGTTAGACAGACTCCCTGGTAGGGAGAAGGACAGGGGTCATGGGTAGATAATAAAGGTGGCAAACTTCCAGGACAGTCAGCTGCTTTCTCACCCTCCTTACTTGAGATAAAAGCCTGGCAGCGTCGGGCGGTGGTGGCACACGCCTTTAATCCCAGCACTTGGGAGGCAGGGGCAGGCGGATTTCTGAGTTTGAGGCCAGCCTGGTCTACAGAGTGAGTTCCAGGACAGCCAGGGCTATACAGAGAGACCTTGTCTGGAAAAAAAAAAAAAAAAAAAGCCTGGCAGCTTAAAACTGAAGGCCTGGTAGGCTTCTGTCTCCCATCAGTGGGAGGCCTGTTGATGGACTGGCTCCCCAAGTTCAAGGTCTGATCAGGACATGTTATGTAACAGCTGTGGGCCAAACAACCATCCTATCTGCTTCAAACTGACCAACCCCAAATTAGGGGAAGAAAACTCTTCAGAGATTTAAAAAACCCCAGCCTCAAGAAGAGACTGGCATTTTCAGCTTTCTGAGCACCCCCATACTTCAGAGGGTCTTTTTCTCAGTGTGTCTTCTGCATGTGTGCTTCCTCACCTCCAATAAACAAGCTTCTCCAATGGCTGATTCTGCCTGCTGCTACCTGCGGTGTGCAGTGGGGATTCCCCCCACCCCCACTTGTTGTGCTCAAGATTTCTCCCACCTTTTAGTTCTTTAATTGGCAGAGAAAACAAATCCGATCAAGAGCCCTAGACTGCACTCCTAGCACTGGGAGGTAGAAGCAAAAGAATTAGGAATTCAAAGTCAGTTCAAGACCAGGGTGGGCTTCATGACATCCTATCTCAAAAAACCAATTCCTTCAAATGGCTCACAGGACTGAGTGCTGGCCTCACCTCTCAGGCTGTACCAAGCAGACCTTCCATCACAGAAGCTCTGGAAGCCCGGCATGCCAGACGATTTGCTGCTTATATCAGCCAGACCTTTCTCCAGACAGTTCTGTTCCAAACTGGCCACTATGGACCTGGGAGACTCAACACATTCCCATCTGCCTTCACCTTCCCCAAAACAGGTAAGTTGGTTCTTCCCATGGCTCACAGCACTAATAGCCATCTATCTCTGCCACCAATTTCTACTCTTCTGTGTAATTGTTTATGCTCCATTTCCCAAAGGCTCAGGAGTAGCCTGAAGGCAGAGTTGACTTGATTTGCTCCTGTCAGACACTCAGTAAGTACTGGTATATGAGTGATGGTATATGAGTGTGGTGACATGCACCTATCATCCCAGTTACTTACAAGACTGAGGTGGGAGAGTCCCTGGTGCCTACCAGCTCAAGACCCTCCGGGATAACACAGTAAGATCCCATCTCAAGGCATAAGTGCTCACAGCCTTCACAAGGATGCAGGTCACATGCATGCATGCAGTTTCATTCCTCAACTTGTATTGAATGGTTAAGTATGTTAGGCAGTGAGTTTCCAGAAGTTGGAGAAGACATTTTTCTAGACAGAATCCTTAACATGCACTTGTATCAGCAGAAGGTTTTTGCTTGTTTGCTTTGTTTTTGAGACAGGCTGTGAGGCCAGGCAGCAGTGGCACACATTTTTTAATCCCAGCACTAGGAGGCAGAAGCAGGTGTGTCTCTGTATATTTGACACCAGCCTGGTCTATAGAGCAAGTTCTAGGATAGCCAAGGCTACACAGAGAAACTCTGTCTCAAAAACCCAAAAGAGAGGGGGCAGGGGAAAGCTGCTGATATGTAGTTCCGGCTGGCCTAAATCTGTGGCTCCTCTGCCTTGGCCTGTGTGTCAGGATTGGATATGTATTACAGATCTGCATTGAAGGCCTGGGTGCTAGCAGCTCTCTGGACTCTGGGACAGCTGCTGGTGGTTCGGAGCTAAGTTCCTGCCCTCATTTACTTCCCATTGGCTCTGTCAGGGACAAGAAACACAGCATAGCAGGGGCAGAGGTGCAGACTTAGACTGGCAGCCCAGCCACAAGAAGTTCAGAAATCCTGGGTCTCCTGCCAGGAGCCTGCAGAGGGCGCATCACCTGCCGATCTGCATCTCCGCAGAGGAATGGCTGGAATGCAGGCGCAAGGCTTAAGTGGGAGGCCCGGGGACCTTGAAGCCATTCTTTGCAGCTCCTACCCCAGGAATAAAGCAGCCCTCCCTGGCTGGAAGACTTAGGACTGAGCCAAGGTAGAGAGTCTGAGAGTTCTGGAATGTAAAGTGTCAACAAGAAGTTAAGGCAGCGGGCCAGGAGCACGCTGTTCCGCCTCTCAGCTGGCCACAGACGTGGGGAGTAGAAACACTCCATCCATGCATTTGTGAGGAACCCTAATAAACTCATCAGCTCGTCAAAAAAGAAAAAAAGAAGGAAAGAAGGAAAAAAACATATACCCACAAAATCTGTTTTAAAGACATGTGCACCTTCTCTACAGGAAAAAAAAAAAAATCACACCCTGGTGGCCCAAGAGGGGTCCAAGAAGCCTACTACTAGTATTGAGACCTGTTTCACTTAATTTTTTTGTTTTGTTTCCTAGTACTGAGACTGGAACCCAGAGTCCTGCACACACTAGGTGAGAGCTCTACCATGGAGGCACACCCGTGTTAGAACACTCGCTCACTCGCTCCCAGCGGTAGAGGAGAGTTCTTCCTCACCAAGTCTTTTTTTTTTTTTTTTTTTGGTTTTTCGAGACAGGGTTTCTCTATGTAGCCCTGAGCTGTCCTGAACTCACTCTGTAGACCAGGCTGGCCTCGAACTCCAGAAATCCATCTGCCTCTGCCTCCCAGGTGCTGGGATTAAAGGCATGCACCACCACTGCCAGCTCCTCACCAAGTCTTTAGTACTGACTGTGAGGCTAATCTAGTGATGCACACTGGGAAAAGCCAGGATAGCAGGGGGTGGAAGGCGAGCTCAGTTCGGGATGAGGATCAGCAGCACTACATCTAGGCCTGTCCTCCAACTCCCCAAAGTGGGAGTTGCATTACCAAGTCTGCAAGCAGGCAGGGTGGCCACTACTCGAAGCACACAGGAGCTCTCTTACCTGCTGTCAGATGGGATTGGAACTGTTCCTGCCCTGGAACCTTCAGAGAGAAGTGGGGCTGTCAACTGTGGTTGCTCTAGGGCTCTGGGGAGAGGGCCTAATGAGCAGGGGTGTAGTGCCAAGAGACTGAGAGCTAGACCTTTGCATTCCCCAGATACCAATCAGGGGCTCTCTCTCGGGGCAGCATGGGTTATTATTCAAGACAGCAACTCTAGCAGGCTTTCTGGGTACTGCTGACTGCAAACTGCAGTACAAGCCAAGGACATCTAAGGTGGGGAGCTGGGACTGAGAAAGTTCATGGTATATGGTGACAGCTCAGGCGTGTGTTTAATTTTTTAATTGTCAGGAGTTTTGCAGGCCAGTTGACATTAAGTCAGAAGCTTGAAGGCAGCTGTTGTAGAAACTGAAAATGTTACAAATAATGGTCTCTTTGCCTCCTTTCTGGAGAGTCTACTGTTACCAGAACAGCACGGGAAAAGACTGTACCCAGACCAAGTCACAGTGGACTGAGGTTCACGACAAGCTCCTACTCTCTTGTCCAAGTGGGCTCTTTCTCTGAATTCTAGTACCAGAGAAATCACCACCAGTCCTTCAAACAAGCCTCAGCAAGGCAGGCACACAGGGATACCACCACCAGAGCTGCCACAGCACGAGCTGTCCAGGCCTTGTCTATCCCAAGAGCTTCCTGAGGCTACTTTCCCCTGGACTCTAGCTGTGTCACCACACAGCCTCCAACTGATCATGTCTCTCATAAACTCTGCTATTGCCAGCTTCCAAAGCCACCGCGAGCTCCCAACTCCCTAGAATGGGGCTCTAATTAAGCTGGTCCCACTGGCCTCCACCAAGAGCCCTTTCTGATTCGTAGACCCAGAGGCCACAGCCAGGAGAGGCCAAGCACAGACAGCCAGAACTGGCACCTACCTGGCTGGGCCCCCTCAGGCTCACCACAGTCTGGAGAAACAAACAAACAAACAAACAAAACAAAAAACTGCACGGTGATGGCTTGTTGCCAGATGGGGGCACACCCACAGAGGTCGATCTCCAAGCTGTCTACTGGGGCAGGCATTAGACACCTAGGCTAGGAAGGAACTCTGCCTTGCTTCTGCAGTGGTAAGAGAGCCCACTGAACACCTCCAACCCAGGCCAAGATAAGCATCAGAAACACAGGCACCAAGGCCTTAGACAGTATGGCCTCTTCCAGCCCTGACAACTACAGACAGTTCTCTGAGGCTCACTACCTGCCCTGCTCCAGGTCTCTTCTGGGGCTTGCCTTATGAATAGGAGGGAGCTCCCTGAGGCAGAAACCCGGAGGGGTTCCTGCACCCATTCTTAGCAGGACAGCACATCCACTAGAAACTTGATGTTCCAAGGAGCCACTGCAAACCCCCAGAAGAGCTGACATTATCCCCATCTCCAGTGACTGATGAAGGAGAAGTCAACGTCAGGGCAAGGGAAGGGAAGAGAGGGTATGAAGGAAAGGGCAAGGTCACTTATTCAGGACCAACTATGTTCTGGCTTCCAGGATGCTCTGACACACAAACACCACTATACAGGAGCCTCTTGACAGCAGTGTAAGGAAGGAGTTCAGAGAGCAGAGCTGGAGATCAAACTCAGCTTTCTAACTTCAAAGCTATTAGGCCAATGCCTCCCACATCATGGCTGTAGTGGGAGACAACAGGACCGTAGGTCAAGGAAGCAGTGGCAGGTGTGAGCCAACAAGTCCAACCCATGCTCACTAAGGGAAGGTACATACGCTCAAGAGGAGACCAGAGGCTACGGGAGGTGTTCTTTCTTGGTGGCATAAGAGGCTTCTCTAAGCCAGGGGCACAGAATATGAGGGAAGAGATACAACACAGAACATGCTTACCTGCTACTTCTACAATCTGGTGCCGGGCAATGTCGTAGTAAGGGTCATCCCACTTCAGGTGTGTGACAGGTTCTGGAGAGCTGCTTTTGGAGTCATCTGAGGAACATGCCAAAGGCAGAGTCACCCACAGGGCTAGCCCAGCACTCTCCCTGACACTCACCCTCTTTGGCCTGCCCCCAGTGAGGCTTGTGTCCCTGGCTGTACCCTAGGACTGGACTCCTTGCCCCAACCTGGAGTCTGTTCCAGCAGGAAGGGGTCTCCCCTCTGTGGTGCCACAGCTGCCTGAGACATTGTACTACCCACCTGACTTGGGAAAGTCTGGCATTTCATCAGAAGGCCAGTTCTTCTCATCAATAGAGGCCAGCTTCAACTGGTTCAGAGCTTGGCTGGTATCATCCAGGGTCAGGTCATCTTGCAGTTCTGAGAGAGGATCCATGGCTAAGGAGAACCAGAAGAGAAGCCTGGCTGCAGGGCGGAGAGAAGGTAGGGGGGAGTCCGTGACCTTTCCTCTTCACTTCTGTAATTCTTTCAGTGACCCCTCTGTCCCCTTCTGGCACCCTTGTCCCTATTCCTCAACAGTTCTCACCCTGCCAAGAGTTCCACAAAGCACATTGCCAGGAAAGGCAGCTGGGGCAGTGGATAACACAGTTCAGCACCTCCCTCAGGTCCTCACTGGGCAGTAAGGGCCGTGCCAGGTCCCACACTGCCTATCACCTGGCTGACCAAGTAAGGCAATTATAGCTGCCAGGGCATCTCCTCAGAAATTCTAGAGTGCAGAAGCCTCAGGCCCCAAGACATTACACGAGCTGAAGAATCTAAGGGCCTCTAAATACCATGTCTGCAAAAGGCCAGCTGGGACCCTGGCTATTACACTCCTCTCTCTAGGCAAGAGATGATAGGGTTCCAGAATAAAAAGGCTGAGGCTGAGATGCTTGCCTAAGTTTACCTGAGACAAGGGCCAGTAGCAGGGGATGGAATCTACCTGCCAATCCAGTAGATCCCTTGCAGGTCCCTAAGGCCCTCAGGCCCTCTCTAAACCTGCAGGGACTCCAGCTAGTGGTTTCACTGTGGCAACATTAACAGATTACCTTAAAGATTACAGGGCAGAGGGGAGAGAGGCTGCTCCTAGCATCTAGAGCACATAGGTAAGGCTCTGAAGGACAGAAGTTCTGTCAGGAAGGGAAACGAGTCAGCACTGAAACCAGATTCTAGGTCCTAGCCAAAGGAGGTGGCACTTTCTGCTCCCAGCCCCATAAAAAAAAAACACCTCCCTTGAGCTCACCAGATGGGCGAGGAAGGAGGTTTCAGTCCAACCCATTTGCCCAACCCCAAAGAAGAGGCTGCATTCCTGACACCAGAAAAAAAGTGACATATATGGTCAGAGAATCAGCAGAGCAGATAAGAAGAGCAGAAAGGGCCTGGGGGTAGGAAGAAGAGAAGAGCTGCCTGGGAGATCTAACTGTGGGCTAAGAGGATCATGACAACCTCCACTCCCGCACACATTACAGTTTAGGGCTCTAAATGGTGAACCAACTCCCAGGGCCTAAGCAACAACTGCCTTGTTACCATGGCAACATACTGAGTCAGTAGAAGAACTGTTTCAAGCTTTCAAAGCAAAAGACCAAAGCCCTCTTTTTTGCTTGCTCTTTCTTTTTCCCTGTCCTTATTCACCACCTATGCTGACCACCAAAATATAGGTTCCTCCCTAGGGACACAAAGGACAACCTTGTCATATTAGGAAATGCATTTCTCTTAGTGAGTAATATTGGCCTTTGCCCAAAGCCCATTATCTTCACTCCCCCTTCAACCCTCTGTCCTCCAACCAGACAATCTTCAGTCATGAGGAATTTACCTCTGACCCATGCCACCCCATTCAACCAAGAGGTTATAGGAAGGCTTCAAACAGTAGCCTCTAACTCAGAGGTTCTCGACCTATGGGTCACAACCCCTTTTGGGGTCAACCAACCCTTTTATAGGGGTCACTTAAGACCAGTGGAAAACACTGATATTTACATTACAATTCATTACAGTGGCAAAATTGCAATTATGAAGTATTGACGAAAACAATTTTTGTTAGGGGGGAACATCACATGAAGAACTCTATTAAAGGGTCATAGCATTAAGAAGGCCGAGAACCAGCTCAGCAGTGGTGGCGTACGCCTTTAATCCAATCACTTGGGAGGCAGAGGCAGGCAGATTTCTAAGTTCAAGGACAGCCTGGTCTACAGATTGAGTTCCAAGATAGTCAGGGCTATACAGAGAAACCCTGTCTCGAAAAACCTAAAAAAAAAAAAAAAAAAAAAAAAAAAAAAAAAAGTAAGGCTAAGAACCACTGGCTCTTTATAGGACAGATTCCAGCAACCTCCCCCTGCTTAAAAGCTTTCTCACCATTCCTATCACTGCCCAGGCTCAAGGAGTCCTGGATCTTCCCTCACACCTACTCAAGAGAATTCTTTTTGTACACAGTAAGTACCTGGTATGAAAGAAAAAGCAAGAAGCCAAGAATATGGAAAACTGACTTAAGAGTCCTGACTAAGCCAAGGACTGCAAAGATCCCAGACAAGTGCCTTTCCTGTCTGGGCCTAACTAAACTTTCCTTATCTGCAGAAGCAAAGGCTCCTCCCAGAAATGTAACTCTCTAGTGTTCAGAAGCTAAGCTATGTGCCAGAAAGAAAGAGGGAGACTATGGAGAAGGCTAAACTTGACCCCCACCTCTGTCCTAGGGAACTTCTCCTCTATTAGCTCTGCTAGAGCTGACCTTCTCCAACTGCTACATAACCTCCTTCATTAGTAAAATCACAGAAGGGCCAGCTTCCTGCCAGGCTCACCTGCTGCTATTGCCTTCTCTGAGCCCGGATGTTGATCTGCTGGTCAATAGGTGGATGGAGCCTGTGAAAGGAAACTCTAACATAAAATGGTAGAAATGAAATATATCAGCCACCTGTAAAATGCTACTCTCTCAGATTAATATTCCATTTTCAGCAGGTAAACCATTTTTACCTTTAGAAAGTATTTAAAAATCACTTCAGGCAAATGCTTTGACTTATGTAAAACAGTGACTCTCTCTGAAATTCTGATGTTTGTGGACTTTTTCATTAAGAAAAATTAACAGATCCATGAAACCTTGCATGCATTTTAAAGATTTCACAAACCCTCTGCTATTGCTTAAGAACCTATTTCAAGTGCTAAGTCCATAGCTCAGTTGTAGGGCACTTTGCCTGCATACACAGAACCCTTGGTTCCCTCTCCAGCACACACACACACACATACACACAAACCAAAGGAATTTATTCAGAACAATGCTCAGCATGTAGTAGACACTCTGTCATTAGTTGAATGAATGAATGAATGAATTTCCTAAGTGGAGAAGGAAAGGAACATTTGTGCCATGAACTGGACACAAATTCACCTCACAACTGCACTAGTAGTTCAGTATATGCTATCATAACCATTTTACAGTTTGAACCAAAAGGGGATGAGCAAACTGCTAAAGATCATAGAACCCAGAGGCAGGATTTTAATCCACAGTACCATTTTGAGGTGGTCTCTTAGTTAAAGTCAACCCCCTCAACAATAATCTTTTTTTTTGTTTTTGTTTTTGTTTTTTCGAGTCAGGGTTTCTCTGTGTATCCCCGGCTGTACTGGAACTCACTCTGTAGACCAGGCTGGCCTCGAACTCAGAAATCCACCTGCCTCTGCCTCCCAAGTGCTTGAGTTGAAGGCTCAACAATAATCTTAAATGACTGTCAGTCACAAAGTTCACAGGGATCAAAGAGGCGCCACAAAAGGGCAGCCAAACTTCTAATCTCAGGGCAAAAAAGTGATGATAACTTGAAGTCACAGTATTTGCTGGTGCAGGAATCAGACTGTTTTGTGACTCCGGAAAAACACAAATCCTATGAGATTGCAACTCTAAACTATAATCATGTTTGCACAGAGTCAAAAAAACAAACAATGAATCGAGTGTATTTCGTTTCACAAGAAACTGAGATGAAAGCATGACCTATCAAGTGACAAGGTGGATCACTTCCCCCTAATTTCTAGCTCTCAGTGCTATGCCAGATCCGACCAGGAAGACTTCTCCCTCCCACGGGTTTGCTCTGGCTTGGCCTATGCCTTGCGGAGGGCAAGAAGAAGTCAGAGAAAGTGGCTGTCTTCTCTTTGCAGGCGCCGAAATGGGACAAAATCCCGGCAGCGAAGAGACCAAGGCCCTCAAGCCCAATTCCACCCCCGCGCCACTGCCTCGGATTTTCCCCTTTCCGACCCAATTCCTTCAGATGACCAGAGCAGCTCTTCCCCACCACCACGCCCAGCGAGACCCCGCGCTCTGTAGCTCACCGCGTTCGGGCAATGCTTCCTCTGCCACGCCTGTCAAAGCTCGGCAAACATCCGGCTCCGAGGTGGGAATGGGAACCGCCCCCTCTGGGGCCCCCAGCTCCCCAACTACTTCCGCCATTTCTTCTACCTACTTCCGGCTTGCTGCCCGGTTCAAACATGGCTTTCCTGGTGCTCCGCCCACTTCCGGCAAACACCTGCCAAAAAATGATAGCGTGTAAGGCTAAACAGCTGAACTGTCCGACTGGTCGCTACCCAAAGTGAGTGGGTTGGGTTCCGCTTTTCCAGATGCTGAAAATCAGCGGGCCCCAGAAATCCTAGGTGCGTATCGCCCTCGGACAGAGCTTTGTCTGACAATTACTTCCAAACTCCCAGTTTTATGCTTCAATGATGCCTAACCATCCGGATTCTTTCTTGAGCTTTAATTTGGAAGTCAAAGACTGTTTCCGGGAGGAACCATGACAAAAACGCTCACTTCCGGTAGAGGGGAGTAGCGAGAGATTCTCTGCTCCACGATGAAGGAGGTGGAGGAGCTGATCTTGGAGAAGACACTGCCGCACCGTGAGTGACCTGCGATGTCTGCGACCCTCAGCCCTGGACTAGATGGCCACACCGTTTTCTAGTCAACGCATTCCCCTACATTCCTTTTTCTCTTGAACCTGGGATCCTGTTCCGGTGCCCTAAGAGCCCAGACTCCCTTCCAACCTCTCAAGGACCCCACTAGAACCTTGCTAACCTCTCGGACTCCTGGGGTATAGCTGACCCTGTACTTCTCTTGAATCTTTCCCCAACCCCACGCTTTCCCGTCTCCCCGCAGCCCCAGAGCCACCCCTGGGCCAGAATTCAGGATGGAGCCCTTCCGGAAAAGGCTTTGCCCAGGGTCTCAAAGCCTGCCCTCCGGGTTCGAGCCCTGCCATCCTTGCTCTAAGGAGCCTCCCCCAGGGCTTGGCCGTGGGCCCTTCGAGATCCAGGAAACAGCACTTAGGGGTCTGGTGTGTAGGAGCACCCCTGCAGCCCGGACTGCACTGGGGACCTCTGGAAGAGGAGACCGTCTTGGAGAAGGGCGAGGGAGTGAAGACACCGCCCGAGGAGGTATTGAGGAGTAGGACATCTGTCTGAAAGGTTGGGGGAGGTTCAGACATTTCCGGACAGCTCTTCCAGTTCGTTAGAAGCAGGATTATTTTCAAACTCTGGGAAATAATTCTCCCTTCATCGCAGCACTGTCTTGGCTCTACCTAAGCAGCAATAACTAAAGCAGATGCAAAAAGTTGTGAGAAACTGAATTCCTACGGTGTTGGCAGTGACAAAGGTCAGAAGCTAAGGTTACCAGGATCAGATTCAAGCCTTGTCAACTAGTTAGCTAAATTACACACCCAGTATTTATCTGTAAAAGAAAGTAGTGGCTGTTACCAATATCCTTTGGAAGACCAGAGGAAATCATGCAAGCAAAGTACACCCGTGCTTTTTAAGCAATAGTAAGACTTTTTAAAAATATTGGTGCTCTTGCAGCGATTTCTGTTTAGTACTTGCTGGAAGGCTGTGCTGTTTAGAGATTTCTACACCTTTAAGGAGGGAGGTGAGTGGACTCTCTGGTCTTCACTGACTGAAGATTTAAAACAGCACCATAATGTAGAGGCAACACCAGAGGCTGCTGCTAGCCTAAAAATTTCATTTTACAAAAAAAGGGGTGGGGTGATCATGCCATTAGGGAGGCAGAGGCAGGAAGATCTCTGAGTTCAAGACCAGCCTGGTCTAGAGTGAGTTCCAGGGCAACCCGGTCTCAAAAACAAAAACAAAACAAAACAAAAAACCCCAAAACCCAAAAGTTTCAACTTAGCTTTGCCCCAGAAAGGTTTCGCCCAGATTTGATTTGATTTTGTTTTGCCATTTGCCCCTTGATCCTCACAGGCACAGGAAAAGGGATCTCATTGTTTTATTCCAGGACTTCTTGTTAGCCGAGTGCGGAGCCATATGTACCTGGAAGCAAAATTCAGCTTGGACCAGGTAGGTAATACAAGTGCATATACCACTCTACCTGGGATGGAACCTGAAGCCAATTCGAATGGCCTTCCTAGGGGTCTTTTCCAGAGTGTGTTGCAAAGGTATGGCACATGGTCAGAGGAGACCTTGTGAAGAGGCTCTGCTGAGCCAGCTCTTGCTCTGTTTTGCAGTTTGGTGCAGCAAGGTAGGCTGCAGAGTGATGGAAATGTGTCCTTGGTTTGGATCAATGAGCAACTTCACCTGCAGGTGTACCAGATTATATTGCCAGGCTTTGAATTGCTGCTGTGCCCACAGTCTCCCCAAAAGAGTCTAAGTGTCCTGCACTCCAAGCTAGAAGAAGAAGTAGCTGTGGCAGAAGAGGAGTCCGCTACACAGGAAGAAGTGGCCTCCCCACAGGAGGATTCAGCAGAGTCTTACACGGGTATGTACCCAATAAACATTAGTTTGAGGTCATATGGCCACATAGAAGACCGTGGCCTTCTGGTCTACACGAGACCCTGTCTCATATCAAGCAAACAAGGACCTGGGAACTGGCTCCATTAGTAAAGTGCTTTCTGCACAAGCCTGCACGTCGCAGAAAAGCTGACTGTGGGGCTGGGTGCTGATGCACATGTATCTGTGAACCCAGCTCTTAGGCAGAGACACCCGATGTTGTCCCCTACCCACAAAACCCATAATATAAAAATATAAATGCCCACTCCAAGATTGTTAAAAAACAGTGCGTGATAAGAAAGGCAGTTTAGCTGGGCAGTGATGTTGCATGCCTTAAACCCAGCATTAAAAAAAAATAAAATAAAACAAGGATTTCATTAGGGAGTTTTTGTTTGTTTTGTTGGTTTTTCAAGACAGAGTTTCTCTGCATAGCCTTGGCTGTTCTGGAACTCGCTCTGTAGACCAGGCTGCTCTCAACTCCGAGATCTGCCTGCCTCTGCCTCCCAGTGCTAGGACATTATTTCATGTACCTGGGTGTTTTGCTTACCCTATTTGTGTACCACATGGTGCAGTGCCTGAGAAGTCCAGAAGAGGGCACTGGATCCTGTTGGAATCAGAGTTACAGGTGGTTTTTAGCCACCAGGTGGGTGATAGGAATTGAACCTTGGTTCCTGGAAGAGCTGTCCCCCCAGCCCCACCTCGTCCTCTCATTTTTCCCATTCCTGGTCCCTTTGTCTTTCAGACAGTACCCTTCTGCTCTGTGTCTTAATCCCTGGAATCGGAGCAGGGTTTTTCATTTTACAGAGGAGCTCAGGCTGGGAGATCCAATATGTGTCTCCAGTGGAGAACAAGAATGCCATTCTCTGGAGTGGCCTTACTCTTAACCAGGTGACCACCTTGATGTGCTTCCCTAGAGGTATTTGAGATTGGATGGGAAAGATGCATGTGTTTGTTTTCCTACTGAAGAACAGCAAGTGTGATTTGCCAGTAATACTATCTGCTTGCTACCAAGCTTGGCTAACCCTGGCACACCATCTCTTTCCTTATAGATCCAGGTCACGAGTCACCTCATAGTATCCAAGGAGACAATATGCTAGTCTCTGAATCTGTGGCCCAAACGGAAGATCAGCCTTTCAAGGATAGCCAACCCTTTGGCCTGTTGCTTCAAGATGACAGCATGGGTAAACAGCGCTTACCGCAGATACCACCTGAGCCTCGGAGCAGTTCAGTTGCCCAGAAGAGCAGTGAAGCCAGTGCATTTCCTCCCAGGGGTGCCCAGGTGCAAACCTGCCCAGCCAAGAAGTTAGATGTCGCCAACAGTCAACACCTAGCTATAGCCCAGATCTCAGAGCCCAGAACCCAGCTCCCTGACCTGCCTGTGCTGCTCTGTAGCCCTTCGGACCCAGTAGGAAGCTCCTCAAAGAAGGGCCGACGATACCAGTGTGGGGAATGTGGCAAGGCATTCCTGCAACTATGCCATCTTAAAAAGCATGCATTTGTGCACACAGACCACAAGCCCTTCCTGTGCACCGAGTGTGGCAAGAGCTACAGCTCCGAGGAAAGCTTCAAAGCCCACATGCTGGGCCATCGTGGTGTGCGGCCCTTCCCTTGCTCTCAGTGTGACAAGGCTTATGGTACCCGCAGAGACCTCAGGGAGCATCAGGTGGTCCATTCGGGTGCCCGGCCCTTTGTGTGTGAACAGTGTGGCAAAACCTTTGCCCGCCGACCTTCCCTGCGGCTACACCGAAAGACCCACCAGATGCCGGATGCCCCTTCATCATGCCCATGCCCATGCTCAGTGTGTGGACGGCTCCTGGCCACCCAGGGTTCCCTGCGGAACCACATGAGACTCCACACTGGGGAGAAACCTTACCTATGCCCACACTGTGGTCGAGCATTCCGCCAGCGGGGCAACCTTCAAGGACACTTGCGGCTACACACAGGGGAGCGCCCCTACCAGTGCCCCCATTGTGCCAATACTTTCCCCCAGCTGCCTGAACTGCGGCGCCATCTCATCTCCCACACTGGTGAGGCCTACCTGTGCCCTGTGTGTGGGAAGGCCCTGCGAGACCCACATACGCTCCGTGCTCATGAGCGCCTACACTCAGGGGAGAGGCCCTTTCGCTGCCCCCAGTGTGGCCGAGCTTACACGCTGGCCACCAAGTTGCGCCGCCACCTCAAGTCCCACATGACAGACAAGCCGTACCAATGCCCCATCTGTGGCATGGGCTATGCTCTCCCTCAAAGCCTCAAGCGACACCAGCTCAGTCACCAGCGTGGGGTTTCATCCAGCCCTTCTCTGCCTCCTGCTGCCTCTGAGCCCACTATGGTACTTCTACAGAATGAGCCGGAACTGTTGGACACTTGTAACCAACAGGAAACGCCCCCGGGTGCAGATGTTGTGGAGATCACAATCTCTGAAAGCCAGGAAAGGTGCTTTATAGTACCGGAGCAGCCAGCCCCTAGCCCCAGCCTGGTGCTGATCCACAAGGACATGGGCTTTAGTGGCTGGGCGGAGGTGGTGGAGGTAGAAGCAGGCACCTGACACCATCATCACCCCTCCTATACCCCTACAAAAGCTCTCCGTGGAGACTTGTAGCAGAGTGTGTGTGTCATTCATTCCCTTTGGGTCTCCTGAGAGGTGCAGGAACCCAGCTGACTGGCTTCTTAGGGTTGGATAGACTCAGCTGTCAATCCACACATCACATGCCCTCTATAGTTCAGGTTTTAGTAGGTGAATGGATGTTTAAGAGGTGAGAAGCAGGAATGGAGATGTGATTCTAAAGAGGTGGTCAGGAGGCAGATGCCTTAGTGAAGTGGAGAGCACACTGAGTAACAGTAGGCAGTGAGAGCTGGCGGAAGAGGTAGGTGCTAGGCAGAGAAAGAAGACCAAAACTGGGACTGGTGAGATGGCTCAGCGATTGAGAGCACTGACTGCTCTTCCAGAGGTCCTGAGTTCATTTCCCAGCAACCACATGGTGGCTCACAACCATCTGTAATGGAATCCAGTGCCCTCTTCTGATGTGTCTGAAGACAGCTACAGTGTACTTGTATACATAAAATGAATAAATTTTTTTTTTTAAAGACAAAAGCCAGAGTGGCCACTTGCACCTCAAACTGCAAAAGGACCTTCTCTAGGACAGCATTTTTCTGATAAATTAGCCATGTTGCACTATTCTTTGTTTTTTAATAAATTTAATCATGGGGATTTGTATGGTATAAAGAGAACTGGCCCTCCTACCTAAGAGCAAGCAGCAGAGGGTCTGAGGTGGACCAGGGAGGTGAGGACAGGGAGAGGTTATGTACCTGAAGTAAGAGTTTCGGGTAGGTCTATTTATTCTCTGGGAGGCACAAGTGACAGTTCAGAGGTGGTGGCTGGAAGCAGTTTGAGTTCTCATGAGTCTTAACCATGGCATTTCAGATTTGAGCTGACGGAGGCTTTGAGAAACCAAGCAGCTGGTGAGAAGAGCTGGGTCACTTAGCAACAGAGGCCCCGAAGGCCACAATGACTCTACTCAGGCTAGTGAGAGGGAAGGTTGAGACGTCAAATGGAAGAGAGAAAGCTGAGAAGTGTCACTAGAACTAAAGAAGGAGTGTCCCAGGGGTGGTCAGTGCTGACACTGGAGGAGTGTCCCAGGGGTGGTCAGTGCTGACTTGCCACAGGCCAACCCCAGGGTCCCTCAACCCTGGGAGAATCAGCGTCCCAGTACTCAGGTGGGCAAGTAGTTGGCGAAATGATACACAGACACGGATACAAGAGAGGGCTGAATCTGAGTGTAATTTCTCAAAGTGAGCATCAGACTTTTATGGTCATTACCAAAGAAAAGTCAGGCAGCACAACAGTCAAAGTACCCCGAGGTCATCTGAAGCACAATGGTTCTATAGAAAATTATATACGTGTAAGCAGTGGTTGTGACTGAAAGAAGAAAGTCAGCCTTATCTAAGGTCAGTTTATTCTTAGAAGCCAGATGTAAATAGTTTCCATTCCAGTCTGTTGTATTAACCCACCACCAGCCCAGCCCTTAGTAAACCCCCAACTATGCTAATCCTCTGGGCTAGCAGAAGTATGCCCCAGGGGTCCCATTCTTGCTAACCTTACCAAGAACAATACAATATTCTAATTCCTGGGAGTGACCCAGCTGCAATTCTAATGTGATCTGCCATGCGTGACTATAATGAGGATTCTTAGTTGAACTTGCCCTGGGATAATTATTCAGTAAACTCCAGTGCCTGACCACCTTCACTATCTCCCTAACAATGCTGGAGGCAATTAGTCTGAATAAGTAACATTCTTTACAAAATTCCAAGCCCAGGTTCAGTTCAGCATAGACTAGGACATTGGAACACTGGTGAAGGCCAGAAAACAATGTCCAATTTAGCTTAACTATTAGTCAAATCATTCCTTGAGGGCATCTTTATATCTAATAATAAAATGATACAGAAAGAAAGCACAAGAGACCATCAACTATCGCAAGGACAAATCTGGACCACTTCCTTGGTAGGGACTGCCAAGGGCCTCCAGGAGACTAGCTTCCTTGAAACTTTTCACCTCAGGGACTACTGTCACGCAGTACTACTGTCCACTGGAGTGGGTATGGCATTGACTGACACTGGCTGGGGGAGTGGGGAGGTTGAAACCTGTGAAGTCAGGGGAGAGTGGGGAGGTGTTATGGTTTGTATATGCTGTTAGCATCCAGAACCTGCGGCAGATATGGGCAGGTCCACAGACCTGTCGTCAGGGCAACGGCCACCATATTCCCAGAATCCACTGGGTTCAGCTCCCACCTTTACCTAGACTGCTACGTCACGACATATATATATATATATATATATATATATATATATATATATATATGTACTTTCCTCCATCTTTCTCTCTTTTTTTCTCTCTTTCCCCTCTCTCTTCTTGCTCTGCTACCCCCTTACCCCCTTCCAATTAAACCTCTTACACGTGGAACTGCCTGAGCCTGGTGTCTGCAGACGCGCCCCGCCGCAACTCAAACCCATCATATGCTTGGCCCAGGGAGTGACACTATTAGAAGGTGTGGTCCATTGGCTGGCGAGATGGCTCAGTGGGTAAGAGCACTGACTGCTTTACCAAAGGTCCTGAGTTCAAATCCCAGCAACCACATGGTGGCTCACAACCATCTGTAATGAGATCTGATGCCCTCTTCTGGTGCATCTGAAGACAGCTACAGTGTACTTATGTATAACAATAAATAAATAAATAAATAAAGGTGTGGTCCTCTTGGAGTAGGTGTGGCCTTGTTGGAGTAGGTGTGTCACTGTGGGCCTGGCCTTTAAGACCCTTATCCTAGCTGCCTTGAAGCCAGTATTCTGCTATCAGCCTTCAGATGAAGATGTAGAGCTCTCTACTCCTCCTGCACCATGCCTGCCTGGATGCTGCCATGTTCCTGCCTTGATGATAATGAACCTCTGAACCTGTAAGCCAGCCCCAATTGAATGTTGTCCTTATAAGAGTTGCTTTCATCATAGTGTCTGTTCACAGCATAAAACCCTAAGACAGGAAGTGTTAGAAGCCACACTGGATTGTTTGAGGAAGCGAGGAAGGGGAGACAGCAAGCATAGATGTAGTGATTGTCTTTGTATGTCTGTGTGCCATGGAACAAGTGGAAGTCAAGACAGTTGGGATGAATTGGTTCATTCTTTCTATCATGCATGTCATGCCTTGCTTAGCAACAATCACCTTTACTGACCCATCTCACAAGCCCCCAGGAAACAGATCTTGTTTCATCCTCCTGTTCTCAAAATGTGCCATGAGCCCTGACTGGCCAAGGAGAAATACTCTGGGGGTGAATGGCTGGCCAAAAACCACACAGGAACTGATTTCTGTGCTTGATATTGATGGCAGAAGCAACCTGTCTCTCCTGGCTTGCTGGTGGCATTACCCCTGCCTGGTACCTGCCCAATCTGAGTAACTCAGTAGCAAAGCATCTCTGAAATTGTCTAATGGAAGGAAAGGCAGAAACAGTGGCCTCTGGAGAAAGGTCACTTCACAGCCTGGAAAAGAGCTGCTAAGATTAGCTTTGTCAACCCTGGTTCTTAGAGCTCCCTTTCTAGCTCATACCCACAGTGCATCTCAACTCAGGCAATGGCTTGGCAGTGTCTGCCAGTGCTCTTAGGCAACTTGGAGACTCCGCTGGGTAGGCAGTGGGTGGATGTGAAGGCCATCCATACCTCAGACATTCCCAAGCTAGAATATGGAAGGTGACACCCATTCTACTTCCTCCATACACAGGAGACCTTTAGTAAGGCTAAGAGAGTGAAATCAGAACAGAGCCAATACTTTGGATGGCCTGGGGTTTGGGAGTGTGTTCTGTCACTTATGGCCAGAACTGAGACTGGCATTAAAGAGTTATCTAAGAGTTAAAGTGTTATCTAAGCCTGGAGAGAGGGAAATAAGACCTAGAAACAGCCAGGATCATGGGGTCAGTCAATAGCAGAGCACGGACTGAACACAGGCTTCTGATGCCTGGCTTAGTGCTCTTTAGCTCACATGAATAGCAATGTCCATTCTTGTTAAGGATTTTTTTTTTTTTTTTT